>NC_080069.1:115711859-115811859 GCF_949987535.1 Balaenoptera acutorostrata | reverse complement strand
AGCACACAATCATTTCAAACACAACTTTTCATGTTAGTATAATTTGTTCAAAAATGGTAATAAATACATCCTTGAAGCCAGAGAAATCACTGCACAATCTATTGTAACTTGTTCTTACCAATACTGACAGTTAATCCTCGACCCAAGATCCAGTGTAGAATATTCCAATATCACTTGGTTTAATTAAAGATATTCATTATACACATACCTTTTAATGGACCAACACTCCCAATCAACATTATAAATAATCTGGGCCAACTGCAGAGTAATGTCTGTGAACAATTATCACAAAACTAAAACATGGATGGCTGTCAGTCAGTGGCAGAGTTCTTGCTTTCATAATAAATATAAAATCAATTTCCTGTTCTAGTTCCTATTCCAAGTTGAAAATGATATATCTGACTATGAATTCCAACTACCTTCATCCTTAGGGGTGTTTTGGGGGTTTGTTTTTTTTTTGGTTTTTTTTTTTAAAGAAGAGAGGAGAAAAGAAAGAAACTTATGAGACCACCTAAGTCAATTCTTCCTCATTTGAGGGCACTTGGATAGTAAAGGTTTCTACATAATGTGCACATATGAGCTTGCCATTTCACATATATATATATATTTTTTTAAATGCTGTGATTTCCCCCATCAAATGCCACTCAAGTATTTCAAAAGCCCCTCCCATAATTCCACTATAAATTCCTATTTACAAAGGCTCAGTACATCTGAAAGCTAGTAGTAACCTTTCATTTAAAAAATAATAATATGCAGTTTCAAAAGCTTTTTGTTCCCATTTCAATCAAAAATAACTTCATATGTTTTAAATGAAATTTTGCAAGTAATCAGAGACTAATGAGGACTCATTGATTTAACTAGTTAAGGGAGTCTGAGAAGGGAATGAGAATTTAAAGCAACCAAGTATTTCATTTAGAAGAGCAGCTAATGTGTAGGTACACTAAGTCCTCTTCACTAAGAAATGCAATCAGGACTCTTGTCTCAGGAGAGACTCTCATCCCCCTCTCTGTGTGCACATTCCTGACTCCCACTAACATTAACAAGCATCATACATGCACTCGGAGGAGATGCCAGCCTTGGTAGTATGTATACATGGCAGCTGTGGTGACTAAATAATCCATATGGCTCTGAAGAGAAGTTATGGTTTGTTGGGTCTAGAGGCACAGCTACAGTGGTGGAATTCAGACACTAGAAGCAAGTCTCAATCTGAATGCTTGATCCAAACCCTCTCCTGTCTAACCATACCTCAGATTGTAGTTAAGCCTGGGTTTGGAAATTCTATCCCTAGCATGGTTTATACAGGTAGAAGTTCCATATTTGAGGAAACCTTAATTTTTTCACAGGCCCAGAGTTCTGTCCTCCTCCCCATCCACCACTCCTATCCCAGCATTCACTCACGCATTTCCCCACAATATATAGGAAATCACATAGTAGTTTTATAGAGAGAAAATCAAAGGCCTGGCTTAAACCGCAAAATCAGAATCAAGTATGAAACTCCATCTTCAACATGAAAATCAAATAATATAGTAATCTTAACACAAGAGATATATGCTGAAATGTAAATTCCACAGGTTGTGTAAAGGGCAGAATTTAACCATTAATTCTAATTCTTCCCAGCAATTAGAATTAGGTACTTAAGTCAGAGTCTTAATGCTCATTTAATATAGTTTCCTGAAGCCCAATTCAACAACTTCTTCATCCTTTCCAAGGGAAAATATTCTTATGAAGTTCAGTTTATACTGAAGACATTGGTGCATAAGCACACATACAAGTTTACACTTCTGAAAAGAAGTGGTAACAGTTCACTAGCCATTTTGCTGAAATTGGGCTTTAGAAAAAAAAGACTAGATGACACAAAATTCTTAGTATACTTTCATATATAGAGAACACAATGAAAACTTCATATTTGTTATCTCCAATTAGGTCAGTTAATATTCAGAAAAATTCTTTAATATTACATCTAAATAATCATGGGGGGGGAAATCCACCAATGTTCTAGAAGCTTCTCGAGACCTTTCAATCAATTTTATTTATATGCAAAACCAAGAGAAACTTAAAAAAAAAAAAAAAAAACACAAAGCTCCTCCTGATGCTAAAGCTCTCAATTTACTGACAGGCAAATGGCTTCATGCTGCCACTTAATCTCATTTCTTGCATAATGCCCTCTAATTAGCATATCAAAGTGAATTAATACTTCTAGGGCATTAGCAATGGGGAAATCTGCTCCAGGCTCACAATAGCAGTTAAGAGAGAGCCAAGAAATCCTCAAAAACACCACAAACCACTTTGCATTGCAAAACTGTTCAATTTATTTATCCTCTCTCTCTAAACACTTTTACCGCACACTGTTTTACTACTGTTCACCAAACAAAACGATAATTGCCAAAGTTACCAGCATCTGTAATGCCTGTTTAGAATCTTAATTTAGATTATGTTGCAGATAATTTCTATATGCAACCATTTGTTCTATTATAAATGTTAATATAGAAACAGTGGAAATGTTGACATTCTCAATTAGTTAATTTGAATTTGAAATAAAATTTTATGGGATTTTAAAATTTATTAATTTTTTAATGTAAAAAGCCACCTGCTGGACTCTGATGCCTAAGAAATATGCTTTGAAAACTGATGTATCACATAAAACAAAACAAACAAAAAAATCATTTTGCCATAACATATGTTGAGTCTCCCAAATAATGGTTTAAACATTGTGAGGAATCATTGGCATTAAAAGGATTACATTGTATACCAAGTTCTCATTAATATGATCACACAAAAAGGGTTATTGTTCAAAACAGCTTAACATTTGTAAAGCACTTAAATTGAAGAAAACAAGTACAAAACTTTTAACAATTATTTTTAACCGTAATTACTTTTAACTGTTTTCAGTCCAAATGAGTTACTACCGTGTAGATATAGTCAGTTAAAAAAAAAAAAAATGCTATGCCAATTCAACTTAACACATCCTATCACACCAATTTTTTTTACTAGACATACACTCAAATTTAGTACCAAAGCAAACTACCGTTACTATCAAAAACTACAAACATCTTATATCTATGGAATATGTCTATTTTAAAAATAACAATAAAGAAGAGATTCTGGTTACTATTCTGCCTACAAAGGGGGTAATTAGAATCAAGTGTTGAAGATTAATGAAATTTATTTTCAAATATGTTCTGTGTCTAAAGGTATAAAAAGATGGGTTTTTTTTCAGTGGCTCATTCAAGCATTTCCTGCTAATTTATTTGCTAAATATAACACTATCACATAGCTGTGATAGCAATTTATGTGTTTGATTAAATTCTATAACTTTGTAAAAAATCTTTTAGCCAGATCTAAAAAACTTTGACCAATTCACACTACATAGTGATATAAATTATTTACTCTCTTCATACTTAAAGACTCAAATGGCCTACTGAAGTAAAGCAAATGCTTGAAAAGGTCAACATGGGAGTGGGGTGTGCAAGCTTTGTTAGTCAGTTACTACCTAAATCATGCTGATCACACTGATAAATGGCTAAAACACAAGCCTGCTGAGAAAACAAATAAAACATAATTCTCATAGTGTCAATATTGAAGTAATAAATACCTAAAGTTGTTCACGTGTACATAAATAGAGGAAAAATAGTCTAAAAATCCTTATTTAACTTGATGTGTTTGGTGCTGATGTGTTAAGTATTTATTCTGAATAGATACCTCAATGGTATGAGTATAAAATTAAAGCGATGACTGATTTAGGGTGTGGTTCATGAAATGTGGTTTTCATTCTTCATAGCCGTACTTCATGGAACTTCATCCTACACAATGCCACCATAAACTATCAAAATATACATAATCCAAATAAAACATTAAGCTTAAATGTCTTGGAAGTAGCCATTTACAAAATTTGTAAACAGAAATCTAAAAGTACAAGCAAAATTAATTAAAAGGTAAAGGATCCTAACATGAAAGATATACACAGATATAGTTTATGAAAGCCAGTGAACCAATATGTTCTTTGAGGCAAGGCAAGGCTTCCTTTGCCACTGTATTAATATACTTCTGATTCAGAATAAAATTATGTAAATTAGTATAATCAAATAACATAGTAAAGTCCCAAATAAAAACCAGAACTACACAAATCTATAATAAAATGAAGTCCACTAAAACTGAGGCATGAAAGAATTACTTGCACAGATCAAGTTAGTATTGACAATAGGGTTCAATATCCTTTTACTGGGGGGGAAAAAAAAAAAGGGTTGGAAGACAGCTCCATACTTTAAGATAATACCTGCTTGATACTTTAGATCATGAAATTCCAAAATAGTAGAGAAGTAAGATTTTTTTTTCTAAGTTGTCTATGAACGTATTACATGTATTGTCTTCTAAGGATGGGAGAGGAAGAGTAAAGAAAGTTAGAAAAACATCACTCTTTTACATCCTCCCTCAAAACTTCCTTAAAAAGCCCCAGTAAGTTAAACAAATCTATAAAAATAGAAAATAAAAAATATTCTTAAATTGCTTTGAGGAAAAATTTATAACAAAGCAATACAATTTATGACATTTCCAAGATAAATTAACTTTGTATTTTTTCCTGTTTAAGCATTTAATATTTCCAATGTAAACAAGCCATAATGTCTAAAACTGATATGAAATTTACAACGTTAAAGGTCCATTAAAATTTGCTTCGGGCTTCCCTGGTGGCGCAGTGGTTAAGAATCGGCCTGCCAATGCAGGGGACACTGGTTCGAGCCCTGGTCTGGGAAGATCCCACATGCTGCGGAGTAACTAGGCCCGTGAGCCACAACTACTGAGCCTGCGCGTCTGGAGCCTGTGCTCCGCAGCAAGAGAGGCCGCGAGAGTGAGAGGCCCGCGCACCGCGATGAAGAGTGGCCCCCACTTGCCGCAACTAGAGAAAGCCCTCACACAGAAACGAAGACCCAACACAGCCATAAATAAATAAATTAATTAATTAATTAAAATAGCTTTAAAAAAAAAAAATTTGCTTCAAAATAATTTTGAAAGGGTGGGAGTTACAGAGAACACAAGATTGGCCAAGTGTTGCTAACTGCTGAAGGTGGGCAATGAGTTCATGGGGATTCAAGTTTCTCTTCTCTATGTATATTTTACATTTGAAGTTGTTCATAATAGAAAGTTTTTTAAAACTAGAAAATAAGTTCACAAAAACACAAAAATGAATCATGTATGGAACAGTGCATTTGTTTTTAAAACTTTGGAACAAATAATGATAACTATATTGGAAGTATCTCAAGAGCAACTTAAAAGAATGTACACAACATATATAATAACATTTAGACTCACATAACAATTTTCACCTTTCTTGTTAAATTTTCACTTGATGGAATATTTGGGTTTTATACACTGGGAATTGAAGAATTACATGGCACTGTACAAAGAAAAATGAACAAATTTTTATATTGAAGCATTAAAATAAAAGAAAACAGACCAGAAAAGGAAGACACCATGAGTCTCTAAACCTTTAGAGTCAGAATTAAATAGAGAGGTGTTGACTGAGAGTACTGCCCTACCCCTCTGAAAGCTAGTCACACTTACAGCAGTAAAGATAAAAGGTTTAATCATATATATCATATTTTAAATGCATATAAAAACTCACAAGCTACCTTCTTGATCCAGTTTTGATATGTAAAATCCTTATGACTCTTTCTAGGGAGGGTTCCTTTAAAAGGAAAGCATTTTTAATAGTAATTTCCTTCTTCTCCTTAAACATAAAAAATACTTCAACCAGCCCAACCAGGCAAGCAGGCCTTTCTCTTCCCCTGCGGACACCTCCTGCAGTAGAGAAGTTCATTAAGTTTTATGATCTTCCCAAGTCAGTCCTGCTTATAAGCCTCACAAAGGCCACAAATCTGGCAAACCATCATGTATGCCATTAGACATTACTAGTAAATGAATGCTATTTAGGGTTTGTGGTGGCAATAAATCAGAGTTTGGTTGGCAGCTATCAATATGGAGTATTTTAACCTACTGTTTAGAAAGGTTGATTTTTTTTAATACACAACATTTTTTAACAATATGACTCAGATAATATACTAAAATGTTGAACTTTCACTTAAAAATTTTTTAAATACATTTTTTTCTCAAAAAGAGCCATTTCCTTCATTCAAACTCTCATAATTAAGGACTTTGGAAAGACGACAGATTTATGAGGATGGAATCCTCTCACAAAGTACTTCAACAATCAAGATTAAGGTGGCCAAAAAGATGTGAGGGAATGCCCCCAAAGAAGTATGTAGATGAGGAGACCTCATAGCATCACGGATATTTAATGAGAGATAGATGGTAAAATATGGCTAAAAAAAAGAGAGAGAGAAAGAAATCTTAACAGATCAACAATTACCTCACTGGTTGCTTACTTAGTTTAAAATGGACAAATATCTTGTTTTAAAGCCTGTAACTTTCAGGTGCTTTCAAAATGCATAAATACTAAAATTCAACAATGACAGATATTTCTGCCCCAAAATAACTGTATGATAAATTTTATGAAGGAACACATTTTCAAGAAAAAGCAAGCATCTCATCGTATACTTTTCCTACCTCTGAACAAGAAAAAAATATAATTGTGGTAGATTACTCATTTATCTGTCAGAAGGGAAAAATACCTTTTCGTACTTGGTAGGAGGGAAAAAAGATGTTTTCCAAACTAAATCCCTCATGTGCATCAGAACTCGCAGTGTTCACTGCCTGATCAGAAACCTCAAAATCTACCGGCAGATCTACAAATACGTGGATTTTTTTTTAATGATTGTCTTATTTTAGAAAAAGCACAACTGAAATGACATTATCCATTGAAATGACAGCTTTACCCCCCATCTCCCCACTAGTCAACCCCCTACCCCTCTATTGTGCAGGATAGAGTCATCATGTAATGTTCCCAGTTTCTATTACAAATGACTAGGTAAACTTTCTCTAGGTTATAGAGAATTAATCATTGGATACTATGTTATTAGATTTAATAAAATGATTTTTTTAAAAGCATTATGCAATATACATTATATCCTACAGTGCTTATTTTATAAGTTCACTGTTTCCAAAGCATGACTGTGGGAACAGATTGGGGGTGGTGGGGAGGCCCGGAATTTGCTGCCCCAATTTCTTTGCTTCTGTAACACTAATGTCTACACAGCTGTTTTATTTCAAATCAAGGATTCTGAGTCCAGCGTCCCTGTCTCCTTCTAAGACTAGTTTTGGAGAGTGAGGTGGAGCTATGGGTAGCAGGGGAGAAAGGAAAGCAGAGAAAGAGCTTCACCCCCATCAATCATTCAATACTTAAATCCCGTCCCTCTCGAGCTCAGAGAGGCTGGCAGGAAGATGCCTCTGCCCAAGACAGCCGCCTTTACTCTTTGTCGGCTGTTGGCTTTTTACAAAAGAGATAACGTGCAAACTTGGATCCGCTGGCCAATGCACAAAAAGAGGATCTAATTTACAAGTTATCACTGAAAGCCTCACAAACAATTTTCAAAACACAAAAATTTCTTTTGTCAGCTACCTCTTGCTTCTTAAACAGCAAGCGCCCTGCCAAAGCTCTCTCTGCCAGTAATCCCAGACTCTGAAAAGGCTTGTTTCTTTTTCTTAACTCACCTTTGACATGAGGTTGACTATACTTTCCTTTCAGAATGGTGTAACTAAGTCTTGTGCAAATAAGCAACTAGAGGACTTACGCTTCCTAATTGAATTCTGCCTGCTGCTAAATGTCTAAACAAGAAAAGCAGTTTGCTGGGTTTGGTTCTCAAGCTAGCTAGGCCAAAACTTTAAAAAGGCAAAATAATAAATACAAATCATGAGAAGGGGGTGAGAGGGGAGGGACATCAATCCCCTCTCCTAGTAATATAAAGCCGTATAAAGTTGAATCAATCTTAATATTCACAACATAGTCAATGCCCCAGTGCTTAGCTGTCAGCAGAAACTGAAGTGGAGCCCTGATAGCAAGAAAACCCTTGGACATTAAGCAACATAATTTACTGAGAATTACGCACTTTTAGGCTTCTAAACTAAGAATCTTCAAGATTTAATGCTTGATGTCTCATTTTATAGTCAGATAAAAATTAGCTACGTTTTAAATCACAATGCTTTCTAAAGGTAGGTAAAACTCAACACAGAGTAAAAGTTAGTAATGTTAAATGCCTGTGGTTTTCAAAATGTAAAATATATCTTAAAAACAATCACTCAACATTAAGAAACCATGCATACTATGTGAATGAAAAGCAGGAAAAGCACTCTTTAAGGCTCTCAATATTTGCTGTTAATTATGGCTTTCGCATATATTTTAATAGACAGCAATAACCCCTCACCTTTTATTGATTACTTTTAGGATCAGAATAGAATTGCAGGGTGAAAAATCTGTTTAAAAGGAGGGCAACTCTCCTACCAACTAACAATTATATACAGTGTGCTATTACTTGTACACTCAATTTAAACACAATCACATTTAACCTTTTAAATAGCTCCACTTAAATATTGCTATACCCCGGACTTTAACTTTCTCTTCTTTTCTCTTCTTCGCTAACTTAAAAAATGGCAACTTTATAATACTGTATACCCAGCATATATACATACACACACACACACACACACAAACACGTTCACCATATACAGGGAAGATAATGCAGGACCTAAAACATCTAGATTAAATCTCTAATTCCACTTGAGTCGCTACTATCACCTCAAGACTAAAATATCTTCAATTTTAAAAAGTCTAACAAGGAAACTAAGATGAAATGAACTGTCAGAAATTTGTCTAATATGTATTTGTAGTTTTCATTCCAGCACTTCTGTAAAAGCTGTCTCCTCATATATTCCCTGCCTTGAACACTTCAAAAATTGCTCAACCTGCACCTGTGGACCTTTTTCTACTTCATAAAATATATTAAGCATGCTTACAATGTAATGACTTTAAGCATAAAATTTAATAAAAGTATTAATAGATGTAATAAATACATTGTATATGCCTAAACATATCATTACCCTTCCTGCTTCTTAAAAGTAGTATTCCCAACTAAAACACTAATTCAAACATGCTACTGGGGTCTGTTCAGTTGCATCTATTCTTCTATCTGTGCAACTGAAGCTTAAGGCTAAGTAAAACAAAGTTCGGGATATGCTTCTCCCCGGGTCTCGGTCCCTGGCATCCAGTCTCCCGTTGCTCCTTTTAAAAACTGACATACAAACAAGGCGAAAGGAGCAGGAAAGGGTGGCAGGCGCTCCCGGCCCCCTCCCCGCCTGCAGCCAGGGGTGGCCGCCTGGGGACTGCGACCCAGCCCCGTCCGCATCTACACTTCATTTTACACAAGGAGCGGAATTAAGAGATCCACTCCAGATTTATTGCAGTTTTTTCTCACGATCAGGAGGTGGGAAGGAAAGAATGATCAAAGATGGCGGTGCCCAAAAGCAGCAGCTCTCAACTGGAGAGTCGAAGGAGTAGCTCGGACCCCACCTCGGGGGTCTCCGGGCCCAATGCGGGGCGCAGCGTCTTACCTGTTTTCTCTTTGATCTCACACAGGACGCTGAAGAGCGCGGGTTTCATTCTGTGACAGTTCAGGGCATGTTTCCTAAAAAACAAATAGCAAAACACAAAGGTATTAGCATCACCTATGGAATAATATGGCGCCTTCCTTTAAGTTAGACCCAATATTTAATTCCGGCCCACTATTTTGGAAGCCTCTTTTGAACCACCTCAAGTCAACCGAAACTCAAGTTGACTAGTTAGCGACAGCCGGCAAGCTCCGGCGGCTAAAGCTCCAGCCCGCACGACGCGCGACCCATCTGCCCGGCAGTCAGCAGTCTCGGCCACCGCGGGACGCGAACCTGCGCAGGGAGCCGCGATCCAGGGCAGACGGCGGCGACCCGGGGGAAGCGACGGCGTGGAAGGGCTCCTGCGTCCGCCCTCCGCCGGGGGAGCGGGCGCGGCGCGGGCGGCCGGCCGGCTGCGGCCAGCGGGCGGTGACAGCTCGGCAAAGTTTGCGAGGCGGCCCTCCCTTCCCGAGAACTTGGCCGCCCGCGCCCGGACCCGCCGGGGAGCCGCCCATCGCCCAGCGCCCGGGCTGGGGCGGCCGCCCGCACGGCGAGGTCGTCCCGCGGCCAAGCGGAGCCGGGCGCTGGGACCCTGGGCCGAGGAGAAAGTTGCACTTCCTCAAGTGCGGCCCGGGGCCCGCTCGCGGCGGCGTGCACCCGGGTCCGGGCGGGAGGTTTGAATCCGTGCGAGGGGGCCGGGCTGCCAGAAGGCCAGACTAGGGGGGCGGGTGAGAGACACCCACAAAATCCACGCGGCATCAAGTCCGTCCCGCGCTCCGAGAGCAACTTTGCCGACTCCCGCCCGCGTCGAGGGGCGCGGGGCATGTCCCCCCGAGGCCCGGGCCGGCGGCCTGTTTTCGGAGAAAAGTTCCCCGCCCCGGGCTGAGGCCCCGGCCCGGGCGCCACCCCAGCCCCGACTGTGCCGCGGGCCCGGCTCCCGCACACACACAAAAGATGCTTAATGAGACGACACCAACTTTGCTTGAGCCTCGTCCAAGCTCTGGTCGGTGATGGTCATAATCTGGTGGAGGATGTCGCCGATGTCCTGCTTCCTGCCGTCGCCGTCCGCCCCTTCGTGGCCGTGCGGGGGAGGCGGCAGGGCCATGCCCCCCTGCACCGAGTGGCCCGCCAGGTTCACCCCGGCCAGAGTCTGCAGCATCCTGGATTGATCGTCCATCCCGCCGCGCGCGGGCGGGAGCGGGCGGCGGCGGCGGCTGAGGCGAAGGCTGAGGCGGCGGCGGCGGCGGCGGCGACGAGGGAGGAGAAGAAAGAGGGGGAGGGGGAGGGGGAGGCGGCCGCGCGCTCCCCGCCCGCGCGGGGAGGGGGCCGCCCGGCCGGCGGGGCCCGCGGCTGAGGCGGTGCGGACGGGCGCCCGGTGTGGCTTCCGCCGCCGCCGAGGCTGAGGAGAAGCGGCGGGCGGAAGCGCCGGGCTCCGCGTCGGTGGCGGAGGCGGAGGCAGCGGCGCCCGCTGCCCTCACGCGGCCGCCGCGCCGCCTCCTCGCCGCCGCGCGCCCCGCCGGGTGGCCCCGCGCAACTTGCTCCTCAGCGCCAGCCGAGTTGCCGGGACGCCCGCCGCCCCCTGCGCCAGGCTGCGCACTCCCTTCCCTCGGCCGCCGCCGCCGCCGCCTCCGCCGCCTCGGCCGGGCGGGATCCGAGCCCCGGCGGCCCCGGGGGAGGGAGCGGCGGCGGCGGGCGGCGGCGCAGGAGGCCGGCGGGCGGGCCGAGGGGAGCGAGGGGGGCGGAGGAGGAAAGTTTGGGAGCGGGCGGACCGGCGCGGCGGGGACGCGGAGCCCGATGGAGGGCCCCGGCGGGCCGTGCGCGGAGCGGACAGCAGATTGATGGGGCGGAAGAAGTCGCCGCCGCCACAGCCGGAGCCGCGCACCCTGCCAGCAGCCGCCGCGGACCGGGCTCGAAGGCCGCTCGGCTGAGGGATTGACAAGCTGCCAGTGCCACTCACTCACTGCGGCCCCAGCGCCCGGGGGGAGGGGCGGGGGCAAGCGGGAGGGCGGGGGAGTGCTCTGCACGCCCCGCCCCCGGGGGCGGTGCGCGCGCTCATTGGGCCTTGTGCCTCCCGCCGCCGCCACTGGCACCGCCCCCGGGCTTCGGCCCGGCCCCTCTGGCCTCTGATCCCCTGCGCCCAAGAGCGCGCCACCGGGTCCTCAAGCCTCATCGCGTCCTCGCCCCCCCGGGGTGGGCCGCCTCGGCCCGCAAACGTTGTGCCCACACCCCGATTCCTGCTCCCTAGTGTTAGCAGTCATGGGTGCCAAGAGTTGTGTACGGGACACGGGGGAACTCGCTCCAAGGCCAACCATGTGCTTCCCCGCAGCGCCGTGAGCTTCATGCCTCGGACAGCGCCTGGTACACTTTCCGGCTCTTCCCGACGGGAGGTGGTATCCTCGGGGTACCCGGCCGCCTGTCCCAGGCCAATCGAATCGCTCTCGGAGCCGAACGGGGCGGGACAGAGGCAAGAAAGGGCTGTCCCTATTGGAGCGTTCGAAAAGTCCTGGGCAGAGGCGGGGACGCAGCGCATGGTGGCCCCGCCCATCCCGCGATCACCATAGTAACCGAGAGGTCGCTGCTCAGAGTTGGCGCCAGCGCTCTGGCCTTGCGCCGTCCCTCAAGAGGTGACCAGGTAAGGTGGGAGCCCGTTGTCCCGCATGCTTCATGCCTGCGCTCAGCGGATATGAGTAACATACACTTTCCCTTGAAAGAGGAGCACATGAAAATGTGTCAGAGGGAAGTGGATCCGGGAGGAGGGAAAGGGCCTGGACATCCAGGACTAATTAACGGTTTACAACCTTTTACACACTTTGCAATTCCTGGTAATCCAGAGACCACTCCTTCCGCAGCGTTTGCTTTTAGCCGCCTCCAGATAGACCAAAGCTGCAAACTGAGCTCTTTATTACAAAGATATGTTTATTTAAGGATAGACTGGATTCTGCTTATCAATTTACCCCACCACCGTGAGTCACTTAATGTTGGTGACTCCAGCCACGGATTGTCATATATATAACACTTTTTCTTCCATTGTACTCTGCCTACAAACGACTAAATGCTCACATTATTTGGGGGTCTAGACTTCCACCTCTTGTGGACGCTTGAGCTTTCTCTTAACCTAATTTCCCAAACAGAGCTTCAACGTATTTTCCCCATTTTAGATCCATGGAGCTCACCCTAGATGGGCCCTTTGGTTAGGTAGTTCTGAAAAGTCTTCTTGTTCCTTCCCCAAACTCAGTAAGCTGTCTTACCTGAAACCAAAAATAGGGTTATGAGATATGAAAAATTGTTCTTACTCTGCAGGGTTTAATGTAGGACAAGCAGTTCTTTACATGCCAGATGGATTCTTGGAATGAAGCAGGCTACTCGGTTCCAGGTTCTTTCCTTCATGTGTTGTGTGTACTTTTAAATACTCCCCACTGCAAAGCTAATAGCTAACCTTACAGTAAGGCAAGCTAAAATCTTTACAAACTGCACAGCTGCTGGAGAGGGAGTTCCAAACAATCCACTCTGCTTCTTACTTCTGAAGAAGCCCCTTCATGTCCATTAATATTCCCGGCTCTTCTGTAACCAATATATGTGTCAAGGTTCTGATTCTTCTTTTAAGCCCCCATTATGAGTTACTCATAGTCATCATTGATTGGACTTTCTTTTTATTCTTAACTTGTTTTTCAAAAGCTGTCACCAAATCTTCGTATATTTTTGCATAAAGGAGCAAGAGCAAGCAGCCAGTCTTTCATAATTCTCCAACGTTGAAGATGTAAAACCACAGAATTCTATCTGAAAGATGTCTGAAGCTCTAAATTCCTTCCAGCTCTAAAATTCAATGATCCTGTGACTCACTGTCAGACCTCCTCCCTGCCCTCAATCTAGGCTCATAATCTTGACTAATCAGTTATGAGGATGAGGCTAATTAGCAATGGGGATTTATGGTTATTTCTAGCCCACTTCAAACAATGAGTTATGTAAGCAAAGCAACATATATAAAAATGTAAATAAAATTAAAGAAACACTTAAGCAAATAAAGGCAAATGGGATGTATGGGCTATGTAAACAAACGGGAACATAAAAACATAAATTAGAATTAAGAAAACAGTTAAGCAAATGCCACCAATTAGGAATAAAACAACTTGTTAAATGTCTAACACCCGAAGCTATTTTATGGTGCACACCTCTAAACCCATGGTCATTCAGTGATGTGGAAACTTGATACCATAATTCTGCATTAAGTGATTGGATTAGATTGACCTTCTGCTTGGGAGGCTTCTCTTTTGTTATTGTCAATATGAGTTGCAGTAAAAGCCAGAGGGTCCTAGCAAGGATTCCCTCACAGGCTCATTGACAACCGACATTGATTTAAAGCATAAATTCTTTTAGATTGGTTTCCAAGCCCCAATAAACAGTGTCAACTAATTGCACATGCTCCAAGATCTCCTGTGCTTTTGCCAGTTTCTCAGGTAGGATGTTGCCTTCTCTCACTCAGCAATCTGAGTCGCATTGTTGGTGCCTTCACAGATAATAGACTAGAACCTCCCTAAGTACCTAAATCCATCTTTGCTGTTTCTAAGGCAGTGATTATTAAAAAGTCAAAGGAAATGTAATTTACTTTTGGTGAGTGTACATTCATGTAAAGTGAACAGTGACAAAGTGGTGAAAACCAAGTAGGGGCTCTCTCATATCCATCCCTTTCCATGAGCTTGGTTTATATTAATGGCACCACTGCCTATATCAATATGGTGATCACCACAGCAGATGCCATTATCCTGCACTCTCTCAGGGTAAGATACTGTGCTCTGTGTTCTTACTCCATCTTATTTCAATCTCACAACAGCCCTACCTAGGTGAGATTATTATTAAATATAAGGAAGCAGGCTGAAAGACGGTAAGGAACTTACACAAGACCACCAAGCCAGTAAGTACTGGACCTTGGATTCAAATCTTGATCTGTGTGGCTGCAAAGCCTGCCCTATGAAACACTGCAAAAGGAGTCATTTAATCAAGATTACTAAGTAAAAATCACAAGGTTTGACAGGTGAACTGTAAATTAATGAAAGTAACCAAGTACTTAATAAAAAGAGGATAAACAACTCTATGAGGGATTAGAGGAATCTGGGTCTCATGGCAGCAGAACAGGGAAATGAAGAACAAAGCCCAGCCAGACTGTCCTTCATGGCCATCTAGGACCACACCTCTCTGAAGCTTCCGTGCCATGCCTGCCTTCATTGATCTTCATCTGCTGTAAATTCTCTCCAAATATATTGCCTGTAATATTGTAATTTACCACCATACTAGATAGACCCATGTTGTTTGTGCTCAATTCACCTGTTAGTTTTCTCATCTAGTTCGTATGCGTGTTAAGGACAAAGTGTATATTTTGAGATGGACTATCACGTGACTGATTTGGCTTTAAAAAAACAAACCTTAGATATCTAAGAAGTTGTCACTTTGGGGAAATTGACTAAGTACTTATTCCCAAACATATCATTGCTCCATCACTTTGGGAATGACTCTTTAAAAGTGGTCTTTACAGTTGGTAGTACATGTGAGATGTGACAAATCTTCATCTTCTGAAGATGTATTTGATTGAGCAACCAAAGGATCAGTGAGATAACAGTGCACCCTCCTACTATGAGGTCCTTAAAAGAGAATATTTATTGGAATACATAACTTCTGGGAGGTTTGACAGAAAGCCCCATCTTTAACGTCCTTTCATTCCTCATAGCACCTAGTACAGTGCAGTCTCATACATAGTAGGCACTTGGGGCCAACACTGTCAGTTGCTGTCATTCACTGGCCCACCTCCTTCCATGCTGATAGAACCCTGATTATTCTGATGGCAATGTGCTCAGTCTCAGTGAAGGTCTAAGCTGAGTATGAGCATCCTGTCTCCTGCCTTCTGAGCCTGTCCAAGGGATGGATTAGTTTCCTGATTTAAAGAAAAAGGACAGACATAGCTCTTCTTCCTTCTGCCTCTTTCCATCTTTGAATGTAGTTCTGATTCTGGGGTGGTAGCAGCAGCCATCTTGTGATAATGAGGTGACACTATGAGAATAAAAATCCACATGGTTTGGTGGTTCATCTCTGTGGTCTTCCTCCCCAAAACCCATAATCCCAATCTAATCATGAGAAAAACATTAAATTCCAGTTGAGGGACATTCTACAAAATACCCAACTAGTACTCCTCAAAACTTTCAAGGTCATCAAAAACAAGGAATATCTGAAAAACTGTGACAACCAAGAGAAGTCTAGGGAGATATGACAACCAAGAAGAGTCTAAGGAGATATGACAACTAAATGTAAAATGGTATCCCAGATTGGTTTCTGGAACAGAAAAAGGACATTAGGGAAAACTAAAGAAATCTGAATAAACTATGGACTTTTTTTAATAATAATGTATCACTACTGGTTCATTAATTGTACATTCAACAAATGTGCCATATTAGTATATGTTCATAATAGGGGAAACCAGGTGGGAGGTATTGGAGAACCCTCTGTACTATTTTATCATTTTTCTGTAAATATTCTAAAATAAAACATTTATTAAAAACAAAAATAAACATAGTTAAGTGTTGCAGAGAGATAGGGAGAGCCTAGGGGCCTGGAGACATCACTGAACATCTGAACAAAACCAACATTGCTTACTCCTGGGTTTCTAGTTATGTAAGAAAATTTAATTCCTATTTTAAAATTCCTATTGGTTGGGTTTTCTGTTACTTCCAGCAAAGCTATTCTAGCACTATAAATATATAAAGGATGGATGGATGGAAGGATAGCCTCACACAGTGCCTGGTATATAGTATGAGCTCCTACAGGTTGGAAGATGTTACATATAATAAAAAAATTTATCTGATCTTGTCCTAGGTTCCTGGAGATAACTTCTAAAACCTTTGGAATTTGCCAAGAGACAAGAGTGTCTTTGTTATTCGTGAGCCCCTGGATCACACCTGAGTTTATGCTAACGAGAACACTCAGGATTAGGGGCTGATCAACGGAAAGACCAACCGTGTAGTGAGAGGGTGGGGCTTTGAGCCAGCTCTTCCTCCCAGGCAGGGAAGGGAGCTGGAGATGGAGTTCGGTCATGTGGCCGATGAATCAATCAATCATGCCTATGTAATGAAGCCCTAATAAAAACTCTAGGTACCAAAGCTCAGTGGAGCTTCCTGGTTGGTGAACACACTGGTATGCCTGGAAGGTGATGTGCCCTGACGCTATGGGGAGAGAGCTTGGGAGCTCTGCATTCAGGACCTTGACCTATGTGTCTCTTCATTTGACTGGTCCTGATTTATATGCTTTATAATAAAACTGTAATCATAAGTATAGTGCTTTTCAGAGTTCTCTGTCATTCTAGTGAATTATTGAACCTGAGGGAGTCATGGGAACACCCAAATTTGTAGCTAGTTGGTCAGAAGTACAGGTGGGGACTTCCCTGGTGGCGCAGTGGTTGAGAATCCGCCTGCCAACGCAGGGGGCACGGGTTCGAGCCTTGATCCGGGAAGATCCCACATGCCGTGGAGCAGCTAAGGCCGTGTGCCACAACTACTGATCCTGCGCTCTAGAGCCCGCGAGCCACAACTACTGAGCCCTCGTGCCACAACTACTGAAGCTCGTGCGCCTAGAGCCCGTGCTCCACAACAAGAGAAGCCACCACAATGAGAAACCCACACACAGCAATGAAGAGTAGCCCCCACTCGCCACAACTAGAGAAAGCCCATGCCCAGCAACGAAAACCCAATCCAGCCCCAAAATATAAATAAATAAATAAATTTATTAAAAAAAAGAAGTACAGGTGGTCTGGGGAGCCTTGACTTGTGGCTGGCATCTGAAGTGAGGGCAGCCTTATTGGTCTCTGGATTAGTTATCTATTGCTGTGTAATAAATTACCCCAAAACTTGTTCGCTTAAAACAGCAAACATTTATTATCTTAAAGTTTCTGTGTGTTAGGAATTTGGATGCAACTTAGCTGGGTGCCTCTGTCTTAGAGTCTCTCACAAGGCTGCAATCAAGGTGACAGCCGGGGCTGCAGAAAACTCATAGCTCACCAGGGGGAGGATCCACTTCCCAGCTTACTCGCATGGCTGTTGGCAGGCTTCAGGTGCTCAAAGACTGTTGGCTGGAGACATCAGTTCCTTGATCTGTGGACCTCTCCATAGGACAGGTCACAACATGGTAGCTGGCTTCCAAAAGGGTGAGGAAGCCAGAGAGCAAGAGAGGGCAGGCAAGAGGAAGTCGGTCTTCTTGAAACCTAATCTCATAAGTGACATCCTAACACTTTTGCTGTGTTCTCTTTATTAGAAGCAAGTCACTAGATCTAACCCACACTCCAGGGGAGAGGATCACACAGAACATGACTATCAAGAGATAAGGGTCACTGGGAGCTGCTATGGACTGCATATTTGTGTCCCCCTCCAAATTAATATATTGAGACATAACCCATAATGTGATAGCATTAGGAGGTGAGGCCTTTGGAGGGTAATCAGATTTAGATGAGGTCATGAAGGTGGAGATTCCATGATGGAATTAATGCCCTTATAAGAAAAGGACCCCAGGGGCTTCCCTGGTGGTGCAGTGGTTAAGAATCCGCCTGCCAATGCCGGGGACACGGGTTCAAGCCCTGGTCTGGGAAGATCCCACATGCCGCGGAGCAACTAAGCCCGTGTGCTGCAAGTACTGAGCCTGCACTCTAGAGCCCGTGAGCCACAACTACTGAGCCTGTGTGCCGCAACTACTGAAGCCCTCGCGCCTAGAGCCTGTGCTACACAACAAGAGAAACCACCGCAATGAGAAGCCTGTGCACTGCAACAAAGAGTAGCCCCCACTCGCCACAACTAGAGAAAAGCCCGCATACAGCAACGAAGACCCAACACAGCCAAAAATAAAATAAATGAATTTAAAAAAAAAGAGAAAAGGACCCCAGGACTTCCTGTCTCTGCCATGTGAGAATACAGAGAGAAGGCAGTCATCTGCAAGCCAGGTGGAGGACTCTTAGCAGAACCCCACCACGCTGGCACCTCTCAGATTTCCCCAGCCTCCAGAACTGTGAGAAATAAATGCCTGTGGTTTAAACCACCCAGTCGGTGGTATTTTGTTACAGCAGCCCAACCTGACCAAGAGAGGCATCATCTTGAAGGCAGCCTAACACATCCTCCGAATTTAATTCTCAATGCCAAATCAAATCGTGGCATGATCCTTGCCCTCTCTCACTTACATTCCATTGGATCTACCCCTGTGATGTGCTTCTTAGGCCTTCAAGGCCCTAAGTAAGCTGTCCCAGTTCTATCTCTCCAGCCGTATTTCCCACTATTCCTTTCCGTACACTGGGTGCATTAATCAGTCCTAATGCCCCACACTTTTGGGGCTCTTCCTTTTCCTCATGCTGTTCCCTTCAGTGAGAATACATACCCAGATCTAACCCATCTTCAATAATGCTGTCTAACCTGTTTCACCTACAGAATCTCTACTGAGCCTCAAAATAACTCTAAGAATTTAAGACAAGTAATATTAACCCCATGTAATAGATAAGGCTCAGAAAATAACAGCTACTGATACTTACTGAGCACTTAGTTTGTGGCAGGCACTGTGCTAATGGTTTCTCATACTTCATCTAGTTAAACCTTCGTGACAACCCTATGAGTTGGGCATTGACCTCCCTATTCATAGTTGGAGAAACTGAGACCTAAAGATGTCAAATTACTTGACCAAGGCCATGTGGCTGGTAAATAAACTATGATTCAAACAAGCCTTCTGGCTCAGCATCCTTGTAAATAACCCCCACGCTACACTACCTATAGAGGGGTTATGTCACCTGTCCTAAGGTCATGCCATTGCTAAGTGACAGAGTGGAATTGGGACTGGAGACTTCTGACCATTTCCACCATACATGTTGTGTCACCACTAGAAAGCCTTTTTAAGCCCCAAAAAGGATGTAAATCCTTCCTTTTTGTCTCCAGTATCACTCGGGTTCTAATAAATGTGTACCTTTTTTTAAAAATTGTGCTTAAATATACATAACTTATCATTTTAACCATTTTTAAGTCTTTAGTTCAGCCAGTAGCATTAAGTACATTCACACTGGTGTGCAACAATCTCCAGAAACTTTTTCCATCTTTCAAAACTGAAACTCTGTACCTATTAAACACAACTCCTGGCAACCACTGTTCTATTTTCTGTCTCTATGAATTTGCACCAGGTACCTCCTGTAAGTGGAATCATTAGCATTTTGTGACTGGCTTATTTCACTTAGCATAATGTCTTCAAGGTTCATCCATGCTGTAGTGTTTCCTGTAGTTTCCTTCCTTTTTAAGGCTGAATAATATTCCATCATTTGTAGGTATCACATTTTGTTTATTCATTCATCTGTCGATATACACTTGGTTTTTTTCACATTTCAGCTATTGTGAATAATGCTTCTATGAACATGGCTGTTCAAGTGTTTGAGTTCTCACTTTCATTTCTTTCTAGTATATACCCAGAAGTGGAATTGCTGGATCATATGGTAATTCTATTTAAAACTTTTTTCAGGAACTGCCTTACCGTTTTCCATAGAGGCTGTACCATTTTACATTCCCACCAACAGTGTATAAGAGTAGATATGTACCTTTTAATGTAGCCTCTAGGAATATATCTTATATACTCTACTCCTTGAAAAAATGGTCTTTTGACATTCAATACCTGAACAATACCTGGAATCTAATTGATGCTCAGAAAATATTTTGTTAAATAAATGAAAATAGGGAATCACAAAATCACTATCTTGAAACAAAGGAATCTGCTTTTGTTTGAAACATACTAAAAATTTCAGCCAAGATCCAAATAGCTGCTGAGAAGTGTGCCTAGAGAGATTTTTTTAAAGCTGATGCATAAATCCAGAGTTTCATTTCTTAAAAACAAGTGGTCCCACAGTTTATTTCTTTTTCTCTCACCAGCTTCTTGTCAAGACTTTGTTCATCTCCTAGTCCCATTTCTTTTCTAGGCTTACAATAAAACTGATTTAAAGTAAAAGTTTCTTTAAGAATTATGCTACAGGGCTTCCCTGGTGGCGCAGTGGTTGAGAATCTGCCTGCCAATGCAGGGGACACGGGTTCGAGCCCTGGTCTGGGAAGATCCCACATGCCGCGGAGCAACTAGGCCCGTGAGCCACAATTACTGAGCCTGCGCGTCTGGAGCCTGTGCTCCGCAACAAGAGAGGCCGCGTAGTGAGAGGCCCGCGCATCGTGATGAAGAGTGGCCCCCGCTTGCCGCAACTGGAGAAAGCCCTCGCACAGAAACGAAGACCCAACACAGCCATAAATAAATTAATTAATTAATTAAAAAAAAAAAAAAAAGAATTATGCTACAATATGCTGATCTGAAAATAAATTTTCTAAATTTTTTTTTTACCCATAAGGGGGCCATCAAGGATTTCCTGGTGATATTATTTCCTAAGAACTTATGCACAGGTTATAAACTCCCTTCTGTCAGAAGCGACTAGATGATACTTTTGAATATCTTCCATTTTGAATTTCTAAGTCAGATTTTAATGCAGAAAAGATTAAAATGGACTCAAAAGGCCTTTTATTTTATTATTATAATTAATAACTGTTATAGGAGAAAGTACTATTGAAGTGTATACTTAAGATTTTATTTTTTAGGAACAATCTCATGGGATATTTTCCTTGTATTATTTCCCTTATAATATTCTTCCTATTATGTTACTACTCATTAACACAATAAGGTGGAAAGAGGAGAGGAGATGAATTAAGTAAGTGAAGCTTTACAAAACCGTAAGATGGTTAGGCAAAGCGGTTTGATATTTGCCTAAAAGTAAATTTTCTACACCCTGGGAATTTTGGTCATCCGTGATTATTCAGGGCTGTAAAATCATGTCATATAGATAGTTGCCCAGCACAAGACCCCACTTCCTCTGGAACCTCACGTCTACCCCCATGAGTCCCCATAACTACGTTTCCTACCCCAGGGCCCAACTCTCCTAGCCTTAGCTCATGAGACCAAGGATGAGCCCTTGACCACAGCTAAACCCAAGAGTCTCTCTTCTGAGGACTTGCCATTGCATCTGGAAGACACTGACTTGTTTGCTGGCTACTTGAATCGAGGACGTGTAACCCCCAGACCTCTGAGTCAGTCATGTTTAGTCAATGGCACAGGGAGCAGCGGAAAAAGCCACTTATAAACAGAACAGTCACAGAAAGAAGAAACAGTGCAGCCTGGAAGGGGGTAGGGGTTGGGGACACAGTAGACAAGGAGCTGGACAGCTCCCAGTGTCCTGAAGGCTTTCCAGTTTCTGGTTCTCATGGTGTCGGGGAGTCATTCAAGACCCCCACAGTCTTAACTGGGCCACCACAACCTGGTTCCCAGCAGATGACTTAATTTTGAATCATGTGTAATTCAAGTCAGGAGTTAGGGAAGTGGGTTAAGCTCGAGTCTGAAGCTGGTAGGGTATGATCAGGGGGTCCTGGGGAATCTGGGTAAGAAGAACTGGGGAAAAGCAGAAGCAGAGACACTAGTGAGGGAGCTGAAGGTGTGAGGAGAGGGTGACAGATTCAGTTGTACACACACAGAGCCTGTGGAGCCTGCAGCGTGACAAAGGGACGACGTCCAGTGGGCAGTCGTGGGTCTAAGGCTCAGGAGAGATGTCTGCACTAGAAAGAGAGATTTAGGGATTCTTAACATCTTGATGGTATCAGCAGTCATGACAGTGAATGAGATCACACAGAGAGAGTGTGAGAAGTGAGAAAAATGAGGATCTGTGACAGAGCAGCAATAATTTAGGGACAGATGGAGAAAAAAGGAGCCACTATGGGGTGGGTGTGGGAGAAAGACTAGGAAAGCACAGCAGCACAGAAACCAAGGGTGTTTTAAGACGGAGAGAGAGGTCAACAGTACAACTGAGTTCCGGTCTAAGAGGCATCCACTGAATATAACGACCTGGTGAGGATTGGCGCGCAGGTGAAAACGCTTTAGAGGAGTTGGGCAGTGGGTGGCAGATGTTCGATGGAGTCAACAAAGGAAGGACTGCAGACTGGAAGTTGACAGCTCTTGGGAGAAATTCACCTGTCAAGCAGAGGAGAGCAAGAGGGCAGGAACTAGAAGGCAATGTGGGGTTGAGGACTTGTAGGGGTTCTGAAAGAGATGTAAGAATGTTTAAATGCCTCATAGGTAGGAGCTTGTAGTAGGAGAAATGGAGAGGTGGACTCCTGATGAATGAAGTTCTGAGAAAGCAGAGAGGATGGGATCCATGCCCAGGGTGATACTGCCCTCAGTACCCATGCCTATGGGAGAGAAGGGAAGAAAGCAGAAGGGACCAGAGGGGGAAGTTGAACTTCGGTGTAGAACCAATGACAGCCTCAGCCAACCCCACTGGGACCTTTGGAACTAGAATGAGCCTTCAGAGTTGTCTAGAGCTGGGCCCAGAGAGCTGGGCCTTTATACTCTTGCATCCGTCAGTCATAGGATGTCAGCTGCCCTGCCAGGGAAGGGCATGACCTTGGGCAAGGTGGCTCTCTGCAGCTGAGGGAATCGCTAAATGGCTTGACAGCTGAGGACTGCCTCTCGAAGGCATTGCCAGCAACCACGGCAACAAGCCCTCCAGTGAAGGGGGATCCAGGCAGCACAACACAGGGTCCCCCACATTCCTTTACCAAAAATAATGAAGTTTAAGCTCCTTGGCCCCATGTTCAACTCCCACCATCGTCTGGTCTCTGCCCACCACTCCAGGCTTATCTCCTACCTTATCGTATAGCCCAGCTCCTCACTCTTTGATCCCTCTGTGTCTTTTCACCCCTTGGTCTAAAATGATTCTGATCTTATCCTATTCCTCCTTCAAAATGCATCTCAGATGTCGCTTTTCTGGGAAGGCTTCCCTGATCCTCCCAGATAAGAGTAGTAAATCTCTCCCTTGCCTCTCCTACCTTGTATGTATTTCTATTTTTGCACTTAATTACCCCATGTTGTGAGTCCTCTCTCTCCCTGACTAGGCTGTGTGCTCTCTGAGTTCAGGGACACTATGTGAATGATCTCGATGTCTCCAGCCCTATGTGCTGGGCATAGAGGCAGAACTGAATTACCATTAGTTAAATGAATATGTGAATGAATTTATGAATAGATGAATGAACTAACAAGTTGGCAGAGTTTGGGCTCAGCGGGCTGACGAGTCTGATGGCTGGTGCCGAGGAGGGTTAGCAGGCATCTGAACCGTCATGTCCAATGGGCACAGTGGGGCCCTGGTCCAACCCATCTTGTGCTGAGCCAAGGAGTCCTCTCGGGTGGGTGGGGGCAATAGGATTTCTGGGAGGCAGTGATCCGCAAAGGGAGGCAGCATTATCATTCCGATGAGGAAGGGGAAGCAAGAAGGAAAGTGGCAGGGAGATATTCTATCTCAGTGGAAGTAAGACTTCAGCTATTGGCCATGAGTACACAGATGGGTTTCAGCTGTGTAGGGCCCTAGAGTAGTCCAGGGCTGACAGTGTGGGACCCAGGTCAGAGCCTTGGGCTAAAGGTATCATCTGGTACCAGCGAGTTTGGGGAGGGGAGATGACAGCAGGAGTACAGGTAGGTCCAGGGCTCCCCCAGGCCCACTGCATGCTGGGCTCAAGGAGAAGACAAATTCTAGATTCATCAGGTCCTGTTGGGTCTGAGCCTGGGTACCTCTGAGCATGCTGGGGGTGGGGTTTCATTACACAGGCTGGCAGGTCCTTCCCTCTACACTTCCCTCCTCAAATACTTGTTGCCTTCAAGCATTTTCTTATTTAATCCTCACAGGACCCTTTAACATCATTATTTATTTTGTATTTTAAAAAACGCTGATATAGAACTGACCAGGTGGCTGGCAGTGTTCTTAGCAATTTACAAATATCAATGCATTTGATGTTCATAACAGCCCTGTGAGGTCAATAGGTACTCTTACCCTGTTTTACAGTTGAAAATGGAGGCACAGGGATTGAGGTTACATAGCTAGTAGGTAAATGATTGTTTGCATTTTACGTGACACAGAGGCTTATTCATTCATTCATCAAGTGGTTATCCATTGCTTCCCTTGGACAAGGCCCTGTGCTAGGCTGTAGTGTACAGTGCCAAATAAGGCAGGGCAAGTCCCAGCCTTTAAGGTGCTCACAGTGTTGGGTCCTGAGTTCCATCCCACTAAGGCTTGTTGGTTGCAGGTGTTCTCCAGGGATGCTTCCTGCTAATCTGTCTAGAAATTCTTCATTTTTAAGCCACCTGAAGGGTAGCAATATCATCCTTGAGCCCTCTCATCTGCTTCTCTGGCAAGTACTTGGCTTATCTCCACTCAACTGGCTCTAGTAGGATGAAAGCAGAACCCCATCCCTGGAATTGAGTGGCATACTTGGTTTCCAGCCCTATCTTCCAGCCTCTGTCCATACTGTCTTCTCCACCTGGAACGCCATCTCCAACAATTCATCTTTGCCAACCACTTTGACAATAGCAGCTCCCAGCACAGCTTCTTTGACTGCCCCCAGCCCCACTATGATAACACATTTAGTGAATGCTTATGGAGGACATCATCTCATTTAATTCTCACAACAATCCTATGAGAAAGATTTCGTCATGTCCATATTATAAATAAGAAAACCTAAAGCTCCACAAAATCAAAGAACTTACCCCAAAGTCACCCAGCTAGTAAGTAGCAGAGCTGAGATTTGAACTCATGTCTGTCTGACTCTAAAGACCAAGCCAGGTTTTTTCTTTTTTCCATTCTATTTTATTGCATTAGAAATTTATTTCCTTCACATATAGAGAGTATAAAACCTATCTTCACAATGAATTATGCCTCTCTGCTCTCATTTTTTTCGCACAAAAATTGATGGCCACTTCCTGAAAAAAACTGAAATAAATCCAGAGGCCCACACCCTTAACCAGGGCTCTACACTGCCGTTACTTAAGCTTTTGTTTCTGGAATCCTTGGGTATTGAACATATATCACAATTATGCAGTTGCTTATGGTCTTCAGTTGTTTCATGTGTGAATTTCCTGTTTGCTCATCTTGATTTTTATCCCCTGTGATGCACACAGTAAATGCATAATAAATGTTTGTTGAATGAATGGATTTTACATGTCCCTTGCTGAAATATACGCAGCTCTGTTTGATTCACTAGAGTGACATACCCGAACAAGAAATAATTTTTCTTAATGTGTCCCTTAAAAATTGAACCCGACCATATTTGATTAATTTCACATCATGCATTTTTATTGCACCAATCACTCTGGTATCAGGTCATATTTATTTTAAAAACAGATTCACAAAGGGTGCAGGGCTGGAGAGACAGTGTAAATATGTTAATAATAAAAATAATACTAAAGATATTTTACTGGAAACTCTCGCATGCTAATGATGAGTAAGTGCATTCTACGGAAATATGTTTGATTTACAAGGCAATTAATTTCAAAAAGATTCAGATCCTATACCATACCTTGTATACTTAGAGAATGAAAACTAAAAATGAATATGCAGGCCATAAAGTCAGAGGAACAAAAATCACCTTAAAGACCTTAAGCATTTTAGTTAGAACAATAGCCCAATCCCTGAAAATTGTGCCATTGTCGGATCAAATGCGTCCAGGTTAGGAAGCTCCTGGGTAGCCACGGTGATTTTGCACTGTGCAGAGCACACGTGCACCCTGTACAGCCCTCACGATGCAAAACACCACATATTATCCAGTGACTGAAGAGCCCTGGCACCTTCAATCATGCAACGAAAGGCTTTGGGGGTTTCTTGTTCAGGAGGAAGCAAAGTCTTTCTTGTCAACTCGCACTGTGGGATGTGTGAGTGTTTCCCTAGTTAGGTATTTGGCCCAGTCTTAGGATCCAGCTAAAAAGGAAATGTATTCTCACACCCTATTCAAACTGCAAGAAATAAAAAATGTGCTTCATTTGGTATTTCATCACTCATCTCAGATGTTCTAAGAAAGCGTGCATTCTTATGCACACATTGGGGAAAGAAGCCCATTTGTGTAATAGGATTTATAAAGTTGACTCTGCCCGCTTTGTATCCGAGAGGGAAAGAAGCAGATGCTACCGAGCGATCATGCACCACGGGGATCTTCACGTCAGTGCAAAATGGTTGCGATTTTCCCTCATTTACTGAGGACAGATCTGCCGTGATGCAGCAGACACCAGACTTGTGGCTAGAACTATTTGGCTCATTAAACAAATCTTATGTGTAACTTCGGTAACGGAAAAATAAAATAAAATAAAAATTTAATTATAAAAGAAGGATATGCTGGCTTGAGATAGTGCATTTTCACATTTCTCTAACAGTAATGATTTCATCTTAAAAGGAATGTTATAGAGTAAATTATCACAATTTTCACTGAACACACACACACACACACACCACCACCACAACAACAACAACCCAAAACAAATAGAAAGGGAGTAAACTGGGCCTTTAAAAAATCTCACAACCTAGTAGCCAAATTATATCCTGAGGACCAGAATCAGGGAGAAGAAAGTAATAGAAAATACAATATAAGAGCTTTTTTTATAAGACTCTTGGTCTTATTTTATTTTTAATCTCTGTGCACAATTACTTTGAGAAAAATAAAATTTTAATTTAGAAATAAAACAATACAGTAATCTACATTAAGTGAGAAAAATTGAAACAAAATGAAATATAGCATTGGAAAACTCGTTGATAAGGCTTAAATGTTTTGTGGTTTAGCATCAACCCCTTCGTTAGAAACCATCTTACTATCTGGGTATTCTTTTAAGGGCCTGAAAAAGGGTAGGGGGAAGATGACTATTC
This sequence comes from Balaenoptera acutorostrata, assembly GCF_949987535.1. Lineage (NCBI taxonomy): Eukaryota > Metazoa > Chordata > Mammalia > Artiodactyla > Balaenopteridae > Balaenoptera > Balaenoptera acutorostrata. The sequence goes on along the minus strand of NC_080069.1, from coordinate 115,784,576 downwards.
CTACTCAGGAAAGTCTGTATTTCCAGGGGATGTTTAATATGCAGTGATTAGCACAACTTCTGTTTAACCTTCTCTCCTACCTGATCTTCACAAGGTCTTCCTAAGAGACAGATAGGCGTATTGTAGTTGAGGTGACGCTTTTCAGCACACCTGAGTTTAAATATCCGCTTTGCAGGTGATCTGGAACAATTTACTTCTCTAAGCCTCAGTTCTGCATCTCTGAAGTGGGTACAATTATAGTAGCTACTGCTTAGGGTCAGTGTTAGCATTAAAGGAGATGGTGCATGCAAAAAAAAAAAGATTTAAGTATTACATAAATGTGAGGAGGAAATTCTAAGCCAAGTTTTAAATTCTTATTCTGTTTTTATAGCATGCTGTATGCAGCAAATCCAAACCACACTATTTTCTTGGTGATAATGAAGTTCTGATTCTTTATTCCCCTTCTCCCTTCCAGAGTGTCCTCCGCAGGCATTGTTTCCTTTTGTCCTCTAAGCAGTATGCTCCTTCCATGCTGCCTTCTGGCTCCTGAAAGGTAATTTGCAATAGCCAGCACGAGCAATGTTTTACCCAGAACTGATAACGTGGAAAATTTCACACCCAATGTGTTCATGCTTTTTTAGTTTTTAATGACTTGCCAGTTAAGAGAATCAACTTGCTTTTCCGTGACGTGGGCAGAGCATTAAATGGAATTGTCCTTAGGTTTGTCACAGTTGAGTTGTCTGACTCCCCCACTCCCATCCGCATCAGGAAGGAGGGGCAGGCCAGGCTGGGGTGAGTCCCATTCAGCTGTGGTGGGGCTCTGGCTAAGGCTAGGTTTTTTTAATGTGTGTGGATGGAGGGCAGTGGGAGCCTAGAAGAGCGGGTCTAAAAGAGGCTGACATTCTAGGGAGCTTGCTGGAAGGCAAGAGGAAAAAAGCAGAAGAGAAATTGCAAACAGGAAGAGCCTAAGCTTAGAGGGTTCAGATCCAGCTATGCCCTTACCAGCTGGGATTTGGGGCAGATTACTGCCCTACCCCAAACCTCAGCTTCCTCATCTGTAAAATGGGACTCATTAGAATACTTACCTCACAGGCAATTATAAGAATTCAGACATTATATTTAAACAGTAGTTCACTAAGGATTTATCATTCTCCAGACAGCTACATTTCTTTCTTTTTTTTTTTTTAGGTCTTTTTAAAAAATTAATTATCTATTTTATACATATTAGTGTATATATGTCAATCCCAATCTCCCAATTCATCCCACCACCACCCTAGACCGCTACATTTCTGCTCAAACATTACCAATCAGTGAGCCATGTCTGAGCAACTTACCTACTTCAAATTGTAACTCACCCCAGCCCTTCCTGTTTTATTTTTTTCCATAGCTCATACTACTCATTTATTTTAGGTATTACTTATATTTTCAATATCGTCATTCTCCCTCCATTAGAATGTAAGTTCCATGGGGGGAGGTTTTTGTCTGTTTTGTTCACTGATTCTATTCCTAGCACCTAGGCACGGTGCCTAACCAGCTGCTAAATAAATGTAGTTTGTTCCCTGACCAGAGATTGACCCTGTGCCCCCTGCAGTGGAGTCCTAATCACTGGACTGCCAGGGAATTCCCAATAAATGTAGCTGTTGAATCAGTAAGTGTTGGCCAACATTATTATTACCATTCCTGGGTCAGAAACTCTTGACAACCCCTTGAGCCAGGAAAGCAGGAGAAGGCAAATATAAAAAACTCTAGGTAGCCAATCATTTGTAAAAGTTTCACCGGGTTCTAGGTGAGGCTTTTATATTTGGTCCTTCACATCAATCATGTAAAAACATCCTGGATTCTGTAGAGCAAATGTTAAGGGGGAAGGACAGAAGCCATGACCAGGGGAGATCTAAGCTAGAGAAGGGAGCTTTCTGTGACTAACAAGGGCAGAAGATTTTCATTTTAAAAGTTTGTTTCTGTTCCTACCTATTTTGTGACTATGTAAGGAATACTGGGCTATGTTCTCTTTGAAATATTTTCCAAAAAATACAGCTTATTTTCCAAAAAGCCCAAGTCCTCCTTGAGCATACCTCTGTACCCCTAATCCCTCCCTAGGAATAATCACTGCAGTAGTTTGTGGATGTCTCCAGGCCCCTGCCAAAGCATTTATAGAGTACATATGCATAGATGTATGTACACGAATATGCATTTTTAAAAATATAACATAAATGCTATCATACTCTATACATTACTTTTCAAATACCTTTTTTAAAAAAATAAATTTATTTGGCTGCATTGGGTCCTCGTTGCTGTGCGCATGCTTTCTCTAGTTGCTGCGAGCGGGAACCACTCTTCGTTGCAGTGCGCCGGCTTCTCATTGCGGTGGCTTCTCTTGTTGTGGAGCACGGGCTCTAGGCGTGCGGGCTTCAGTAGTTGTGGCACGTGGGCTCAGTAGTTGTGGCTCGCGGGCTCTAGAGCACAGGCTCAGTAGTTGTGGCGCAGCCTAATTGCTCCATGGCATGTGGGATCTTCCCGGACCAGGGATCGAACCTGTGTCCATTGCATTGGCAGGCAGATTCTTAAACACTGAGCCACCAGGGAAGTCTCTCAGATACCTTTTAACATCCTGTAATATTTTTTATATCCCTTTGTGTAACTCCTAGAGATCTACATCAGCTTTTATTTATGTATTTATTTTTGGCTGCGTTGGGTCTTCGTTGCTGCGCGCGGGCTTTCTCTAGTTGCAGTGAGTGGGGGCTACTCTTTGTTGAGGGATGTGGGTTTCTCATTGCAGTGGCTTCTCTTGTTGTGGAGCATGGGCTCTAGACATGCGGGCTTCAGTAGTTGTGGCACATGGGCTCAGTACTTGTGGCTCGAGGGCTTTAGAGAGCAGGCTCAGTAGTTGTGGTGCACGGGCTTAGTTGCTCCATGGCATGTTGGATCTTCCTGGAGCAGGGCTTGAACCCGTGTCCCCTGCATTGGCAGGTGGATTCTTTTTCTTTTTTTAATATAAATTTATTTATTTATTTATTTTTGGCTGCGTTGGGTCTTCGTTGCTGCACTCGGGCTTTCTCTAGTTGCGGCGAGCAGGGGCCACTCTTCATTGTGTTGCGTGGGCTCCTCATTGCAGTGGCTTCTCTTGTTGCCGGGCACTAGCTCTAGGCGTGCGGGCTTCAGTTGTTGTGGCTCGCGGGCTCTAGAGCGCAGGCTCAGCAGCTGTGGCTCACGGACCTAGTTGCTCCACGGCATGTGGGATCTTCCCAGACCAGGGCTCGAACCTGTGTCCCCTGCATTAGTAGGCAGGCTCTCAACCACTGTGCCACCAGGGAAGCCCCTTCTCTGGTTCTTGATGCCCTTAGCAGTCTGAGGAGTACTGGTCAAGTTTTTTGCAGGATGCCCCTCAACTGGGATTTATCTGGCATTTTCCTCATGATTAAACTGGGGTTTCCTCATGATTAGACGATAAAAGAAACCAAGTTCTCAGCACTAGGTATGCTCTTATGGTGAGCAAATTTATTTTTCCAGGGAAAATAAAGATGTCTATAGACTTTCTTTTTTATTCAAAATGAAAATTATTTAATTCAAAATCTCTATCACTGAGTCTGAAGGACAAATGTGTATTTCAAAAAAAAATTTATGTTTTACTTTATTGGGAAAAGAACGTTAAAATATAAATAGCTTTGAGAGGCAGATTTTTCATCTTTTACAGCCTACATATATAGAACATTTTAGAATTCATGGAATGGCATCATGTGACCCCGCCAAGTAAATGTCATCACTTTCACTGTATGAATGAGGAAACTGAGGCTGAGAGAAGTGATGTGACTCTTTACCAGGGTCACACAGCTGAGCTGAAGTTAGGATTAGTTTATTCTATTTAAAGCAACATTTTTGTACTGAGATTTTGGCAAAGAACTGGGAAATACAAAGATGAATAATTTACAGCCCTACCCCCTTATTTCCTAGAACCTCTTTCTCCAGTATAATCTCCAGATTTTGTTGGGAATTGTGCAGTCTCTTCAGCGTTTGGACAGAACAGTTTCTCCCAGGTGAAGCAGGTTCTGAGACTTCCCCTTGGACTACCATCAATACCCCTCATCACCAATACCCCCATGATGTAAAATCAGAAATTAGTTCTTAGGCTATTTCATAAAGCCAGACAAGGGGCTCAGATTCAAGTACCACGGGGCCAGGCAGACCCTGCAAATGAGTGCAGCAAGCTACAGTCCAAGTGTCTTGATGGATGGTGGCTGATGCCTGGCCTGCATCACGGCCACCCCCCAGCAGGAGGGCAGCCACTACTCACCTGATTGTTGACAAGTAGGCTGTGGACCCAACGTTGCCACATCTTTTCAATTTTTCAAGGGAAGCAGAAAAGCCCTCAGCAGGCCAAGACAGTGGGAGCTGGTTTCAGCCTTCAGGCTACCTGTTTTTTTTGTTTTGTTTTGTCTTTTTAATTCTGAGCTAGCATTTGTTCATGACTGTTGTAGGCACTGTTTTTGCTCAAAGTCATTTGGGTGACAGTATTCACACATTCAGCAACTACTTCATTTTTTAAAAAATATTTATTTATTTATGTGTTTTATTTATTTATTTTGGCTGCACCAGGTCTTAGTTGCAGCACGTGGGATCTTCATTGCGGCATGCGGACTTCTTAGTTGAGGCATGCATGCGGGATCTAGTTCCCCGACCAGGGATGGAACCCAGGCCCCCTGCATTGGGAGTGCGGAGTCTTACCCACTGGACCACCAGGGAAGTCCCAACAACCACTTCATTTAATTTTCATTCAGGAAATACTGAGCACATATTACAATTTTTCTGGACCATCGATGCAGAGATAATTATTCTAACTAAGGTCACCCAACATGAGTGAAGGAGCATGTTAGCCTAGGACAGATTATCAAGGGCAATCCTCATCTACTGTAATACAAATTTATAGTGAGCATCTACTATTTTGTTCCTCCTCTTCCAGCCATCAGGGATGCTATGATGACTGAAATATGTCTCTGCGTCAGGTTGCTTCTAGTTTAGTAAGTCATCCCCTCATGAGCTAGGTGAGGTGGGAAGATGATGGAGTAACAGGGAGGATTTAAAAGAACACTATTTGGGGACCCAGACATCTTCTTAGAGTGATTCCATCAAGATATCTTCTTTTGCTTTCCTGGCTTGTATAAATTCCAGCAGAGGTCACATGCACATGTGGGAGCTTAATAAATGCTCTTTGAAAGTGACGATAATGAATTGTGATATGGAAAATCAGAAACCACTCTCTAGGAGTGTGACTCAGGGTGTGGAATACTTTAGAAGGAGTCCCTGTGAGAAAAGGCTAAAAGAAGTGGGGTTACTAATACCGTATCATGGAGAAAAGAAGGTTAAGGAGAATTTAATAGCCATCTTCAAACATCTAAAGGGATATTGCTCATGTGTTTTAAAGATCAGTTCTTGTCTACGAAGGACAGGACATCAGGGAATTATCGTAAATGGGAGCAAGAGGGACTTAGATTAGATATCAATGGGGGGAAAGAAAAAAAAATCCAGCTGAAAGGATTGTGAGATGCTAGACAGCAACATGATTTAGAGAAATGACATGGTTGTTTTAGGAACAGCGGCTGCTGATTATTAGGGGAATTACAGAGCTTGGGGCCTCCAAGTCAGCCAGTTGCTAGTTGTATGATCTAGAGCCAGTGACTTCACCTTTTTGAGGCTCAGTTTCCTCATTTGTTAAATGGGCATAAGAACAATATCTATTTATTGGACTGTTGTGAGGATTCAATTAGATTGTCTATAAAGCCGTTAGGTATATCTGTGCCAGGTTCAGAACAAGGCTCAACCAATGGTGGATGCCATTCATTGTTATTCATCTACTACGGTTCTGCCTGGAAAAAGCAAAACAAACAAAGTCCCCCCACTACAAAAAATACTACCCATAAACGTAAGCTCTCTTTCCAGAGGCATCAGACAAACAAATATGGTTGGTATGGTGGGACTTACAATCTCATTGAAAACACCCGATGTACACACTCAGAAAGGGAAATAAATATAAGATTAAAATAACAGAGTCAATAGAGTGAAGTGGTTAAGAGCGTGGAGTCAGGAAAATATGTGAGCTCTTAGGACAGCGCCTGGCACCTAGGAATTGTTTGCCCTTGAAAGAGCAAAACCACAGTGCAAGCTAAGGTCAATTTTGAAGTGAAAGTTTGAAAAAAACACCTATAGGGTTCTCAGGTGGGAGAAATTGCTCCAGATTAGTGTGGGCCAAACAAATAGGTGGATAAGACTGGAATGCACTAATCTGTAAATGTACTTGATCAGAAGGATCTTGGTTGTTTTAAGCAATGATCAATCATTCACTATTTGGACATCCTAACCTTTTATTCTTAAAACATTTGCAGGCACTACTTTGAAGAGCCTACTTGTCAACTTTCAAAGAAAAACAGTTGTTTGTTTCTGATATTTTGAATACACCCAAGAAACAGTCCTCTACATTGTGATTGTATTCTATAAACTTTACTTCATAGCAATGATAACTCTGCAGCAAATTTATTTCTAATATTTATTGAAATATTTTTAGCTGCAAAAACATTTTATGTTCACTATTATTTATTAATGCCCTGTTTTAAAATATTATGCATAAAACTTATTCCAGTGCACATTAGTAAATAAATTATGCTTGTAATTTCTAATGCATTTTTAATTATAAATTTATCCATGTCTACCTTTATTTATGATAGCGGTGTCTCAGTGTTGAACATACTGTATATTAATGGAGACACTGTTAATTATGCATTCTTAGAAGTTGCATTCGACAAAGCACACGAGTATGTTTTTTTACATCCTAAGTCCTGTTAACATCAATTAATTTGGGAGCTGGAACTCACAGGACTAGCTAACCTTTAAAGCAAGAAAAGGTACTATTAGAAGCTGGTTATAGAGCCTGGATGTAGGGAGGGACTACATTTATACATAAATGTAGCCAGAGAGATACTAAAATACCAGCCAGATGTTTCATTTTCACCCCAAGTACCTAAAAAAGGATACCAGAAATAATATTCAGCACAAAAAGACAATAGAACAAAGCTCAGGGAATCTCTGCAAGCCCCCAGAACTGATCTATACTTAAATAGTATCTGCAGAGTGTTATATTTAAGATTTTCTGGTTGGTTAATTTTGTGCTTCCCTTCCACCCACCAAACTCACCTTATTATGAGCAATACATTAGCTTTAAAAAATTCTTCACATTGAAATGTTATTTTAATTTGAAAAAATACTATATTGCTCTGAAATTGTCCATTTCTTGGAGGCTTCTTTCAAAGAGTTTGAATGGATTTTTGACACCTAATTTACTGTTGTCTTGAAATTGCTTTGTACCATAGGAGCAAAAATGCCTGTTTTCCCTATGGGAGGAAAAATATATTTCAAAAGGAGAGGAAACTAAAATTAGGAAAATAGAAGGGAAACATAATCACACATATAAAATATTAAGAACACACATTTGCAGAGAAACTAGAAGGTGTCTCCCTTTTCCCATAGCTCTGGCAGGACTTGAAAGAAAGTTCCTCTCATCTTATTATGTTCACTCTTAGCTTGTTGTCATAGATTTGGAAAAGTGGATTTTTCCACATGCAAATTCTGCTTAACAATGTAAGATTTCCAGTTGTTTCATTTTATGTGCATGTTTTGAGTACCTTTTCATTTAACATGCATTTTACCAAGTGTTTATGGTGTTTTAAGCTTTAAGTATATTAAAAAAAAAAAAAAAGAGCGAGCGAGAGAGAGAAAGAAATGTTCCTTTGCTCATGGCCTGTCAGAGAGACAGATGTGTATTGAAAGAATAACAGAAAATGTGATAAATGTTAACACAGAGAATGAAGCTCTTCATGTGGCCTGTTAGGGAGAAGTGATCTTGGAAAACTTCCTAGAGGAGGGGAAGCAGTATGTGAATTTGGTTTTCAAGAATGAATAGAATATACCTGGGGGACTTCCCTGGTGGTGCAGTGGTTAAAAATCCACCTGCCAATGCAGGGGACACGAGTTCGATCCTTGGTCCGGGAAGATCCCACATGCCGCAGAGCAACTAAGCCCATGCGCCACAACTACTGAGCCTGCGCTCTAGAGCCCTCGAGCCAGAACTACTGAGCCCGCGTGCCACAACTACTGAAGCCCGCCCGCCTAGAGCCCGTGCTCCGCAACAAGAGAAGCCACCGCAATGAGAAGCCCGCGCACCGCAACAAAGAGTAGCCCCCACTCGCTGCAACTAGAGAAAGCCCGCGTGCAGCAACAAAGACCCAATGCAGCCAAAATAAATAAATAATAAAATAAAAATAGGGCTTCCCTGGTGGCGCAGTGGTTGAGAATCTGCCTGCCAATGCAGGCGACACGGGTTCGAGCCCTGGTCTGGGAAGATCCCACATGCCGCGGAGCAACTAGGCCCGTGAGCCACAATTACTGAGCCTGCACGTCTGGAGCCTGTGCTCCACAACAAGAGAGGCCGCGATAGTGAGAGGCCCGCGCACCGCGATGAAGAGTGGCCCTCGCTTGCCACAACTAGAGAAAGCCCTCGCACAGAAACGAAGACCCAACACAGCCATAAATAGAAATAAATAAATTTAAAAAAAATCATTAAAAAAAAAAAAGGGACTTTCCAAAAAAATAAATAAATAAAAAAATAAAAATAAAAAGTGTAGCACAGCAGCAGTGCTATTGGTAAAAAAGAAAAAAAAAAAAGAATATAGTTAGGAATTCCCTGGCGTTCCAGTGGTTAGGATTCGGTTTTTTCACTGCCAGGGCCTGGATTTGATCCCTGGTCGGGGAATAAGATCCCACAAGCTGCGTAGTGCAGCCAAAAAAGAAAAAAGAAAAAGAAAATATATATATTTAATGGTTAGAATGGTTAAAATGGCACATATATTTAATAAAAACATTTTTCTAAAAGCACATTGGGATTTATCCTTTAAGAATCCCACCACTCTGTTATGTAGGAACCCAAAATAGCCACTATAGAGGCCACAAGGAGAAAAACCAAGGTGCCCTGGCCAACATCTCTAGCCATCTGAGAACTTCCAGCCATTCTAACTGCCATCTGACTGAAAGCGCACGAGCGAGCCAAGAAGACTGGTAGAAGAACCACCCACCAAGCCACAGAATCTTGACAAATAATAAATGGTTGTTGTTTTAAGCCACTTACAAAAAGAGAGAGAGAGAAAGAGAGAGTAGGAGTTTACTGAGTGGAGAGAGAAAGGCCAATTGAGGCTTGAGCAGGAATTACACCAGCAATTGCATTTGAGGAAAGCAAATGTATAAGGGGTCTTGATTCTTGCTGCCTGTCTCAGTGCAGCGGGCAATAGGAGCTGGTGTTTACAGAACACTCCCTGTGTGCCAGGCACTGTTCCAAGCGCTCTCCATGCATTATTACCTCAGTGGATGTTCACAATAACCTAGATGAGGAGACAGATACACAAAAGGCAAATCATTTGTTGAAGGCCACACAGCTAGTAGGTGTCTTTTTTTTTTAATTTTATTTTTGGCTGCGTTGGGTCTTCTTTGCTGCGTGCTGGTTTTCTCTAGTTCCGGCGAGTGGGGGCTACTCTTCGTTGCGGTGCGCGGGCGTCTCATTGCGGTGGCTTCTCTTGTTGCGGAGCACGGGCTCTAGGTGCGCGGGCTTCAGTAGTTGTGGCATGCGGGCTCAGTAGTTGTGGCGCATGGGTTTAGTTGCTCCACCACATGTGGGATCTTCCCGGACCAGGGATTGAACCTGTGTCCTCTGCACTGGCAGGTGGATTCTTAACCACTGTGCCATCAGGGAAGTTCCTAGTAAGTGTCTTTGAAATTCTGTCCATTGCCCCCATTCTAGTCCTGGGGACCAGAAGAAAAGGAACCCCTGTCTCTTACCATGGCCTCCTTTCCAAGTTGGAGCTGAAGTATGGAAAACCTGATTGTCACAGGTATGCTGAGGTACTGGTCCCTGTGCCCTCATGTCTACCAAAGTCCCCAACCAGTCCCTGGCCCAGCACCATCAGTATGTTGTAAAAATATAATTTTTCTGAGTGTGTCAGTTGTCAGGGTCCTAGTCCTATGCACCCCTAGGTCAAGAGATAGGCCAATGTAAGCTCTGCTTTTTAAAGCCACTTGCACTCTCTGATACAATTCCCACTCCTTGGAGGCTAAGCCATGCAGTTAGCCTGTCATCACTTCTCCTCATCTAACTACCTTCCTCAGTTGTAGAATGGCTTGGGAAGCACCCCTGCTTTCCTTTCCACCTCATGTCCCTCCCTCATCCTGAGAGCTTTTGAGGCCACATGGCATCTCAATTCCTTGACTGTCTCATCTTCAAAAACTTTTTCCTCCTTTGCACTTCAGCCAGCACCCCACTCTTGGATGGCTCTTCATCTGAGGTTATTCAAGGCACCCATCTCTTAGGATACTCTCCATCTTTCTGCCTGGTACCATCAGTGACTTCCATTACACCTGTTTGGGGACCTTCAGGCCAATGACATGAGCCTTTCCAGAATTCTCTTACGTCTTGAGCATCCATTCTGTGCCTTTTGTTTTAAGCACTCTTAAAAGCTGAGATCTTAAACTCCTTGACCCCATCACACCTGTCTGGCAAACTGTCTTCCTGGGATTAACCCAATTGCTCATTTTTTTGTGTGCCTGTATCTTAACTGTTCAAACTAACTACAGAAAAACCAAACAACCATCATATTAGTATCACCATAAATTCAGAGTCTTCATTCTCAATGGGGCCCTCAGTGTTCCTGAAATCTTACCATATTTCCCTGCACTCCAACTTACTGCATTGACTATTTCAAATTCATAGTCAGACTTTACTGTAAGCTTCTTTAGGGTGGAGTCCCTATCTGGCTTTTTCACCACTAAATCTCCAGTGCCTAGGATAGGCTTAATACATAGGTACTCAATAAGTATCTGTTTACTGACTGATGTGTAGTAATAGTGGTAAGCATTTTATGCAAATATTAGTAAATGTTAGCTACATGCCGGGCTCTATTCTATGTGAGCTATATGTATTAGCTCATTTAATCCCCACAAACCCCCCAGTGAGGTTAATTAGAACTTTTGTCATGCCCATTTTACAGATAAGGAAATTTAGAGAGGCAACTTAGAGAGATGAAGTGATGAAAACTGTAAGTGGTAGAGTGGGTATTTACACCTTAGAACCTATAGAGAGAAAGCTTAGTGGGTCCAGTTGAGTTTTTTACAATCAGGCAACTGTGCTTCAGACTGGAGGTCAAGAGACAAGTGAAAATGAAGATTCATATTTAAGAGGGGACAGATAAACTGGTGACCTCAGAAAACAGAATATCCAACCTTGTTCACACCCTTGCTTTGGCAGAGCACCTCAAACAAGCCCCTGATGAAACTAGGGTGGTGTGTGTGCAGAAAGCACATTCGGGTGGTAAGGTGCATTTCTTTTTCTCCATGTGAGCTAAGACGTCAATCATATATTTGAATACAAGGGGGTGGATCCATCGTGTATTTGTAGGTGACTTTAATATTGGGTAAGATCCCCCCTGGGCTGAAATTCAGCCTTGATTTTTTTGTTTTTTCTTTCTTTTGCTAAGGTGCATTTTTAAAAAATTAATTAATTAATTAATTAAGTGGCTGTGTTGGGTCTTCATTTCTGTGCAAGGGCTTTCTCTAGTTGCGGCAAGCGGGGGCCACTCTTCATCGCGGTGCGCGGGCCTCTCATTATCGCGGGCTCTCTTGTTGCGGAGCACAGGCTCCAGACGCGCAGGCTCAGCAACTGTGGCTCATGGGCCTAGTTGCTCCGCGGCATGTGGGATCTTCCCAGACCAGGGCTCGAACCCGTGTCGCCTGCATTGGCAGGCAGATTCTCAACCACTGCGCCACCAGGGAAGCCCCTAAGGTGCTTTTTTAAGAGGGACATTCCAGACTACCTCTCAGGTAGGAGAGCTATCTTATCATTGCACTGCTCGAGTCCTTCTTTCCCCTTCACACTAGTTTCTCCCACTGATTCCCTGAGAGAGGGAGAGAGATCACCAACAATGAGCTCCTGTTTGCGGCGGGTCCACATATCTCATGGGAACCTCCCTGCAGTTCTTGGAAGATAATTATCTCCATTTTACAGATAAGAATGAGTAACATTTACTAAGTTTATTAAGTGTCTGGCACTGTGCTGAGTGTTTTTAGAGCATCATCCCATTCGATTCTCACAGCAATACTTAAAATTGGAACCACTGTATGGATGGGTCAGAGAAGGGAGGTGTCTTGTCCTAGGATACACAGCAGGTTAGAGTTGGCATTTAAACCCAGGTCTTCCTCATCACTCATTTCTGGAGGAACCAAGGGCTTTTTTGCGTGGAAGCAGGGAGAGAGGAGGAAATTCGAAGGAGAAGGCTGACGCTGATTTCTACCCAACCCAAATGCGAAGGTCAATGTATATTGCCAGACTCCCAGCTCATCTCCCACCCAGGCCTTGGCCGGAGGCGGGGAAGTGGTGCGCACGCGCACGGCCTCCCGTTCGGCCCCGCCCCCCGAGAGGGCTTCCCTCCTTGCTCTTGGCTCTGGGGCTTGCGCGCTACGTCCCCAGCCAACGGCTTCTTCCCGGTCGGAGACTTCCGGTGCGCGGAGTGCGGTTCCGGGTCGTGGCGCGGCTCGGGGCAACAGGGCTGCTGCTCAGCTGGCGAGCGGCGGCGAGCGGCTGGGGCATGAAGGCGAGCCCGGAAAGCGGCTGCTGAGCCGGCCGGGAGGAGCGCCAGTCCCCGAGGATTCCGAGAGTGCGGAGCTCGGGCAGGGGCCGGGAGGCGCGGGGGAGCCGAGCCCTCCCCTCAGGAACGAGTCCCAGGGCCGACCCGGCCCGTAGTGTGGCAGCAGCTTCAGGTAAAGGTTGCCCCAGCCTCTAGCTCCTTCGCTCGCTACCCCCGCCAGCCCACCCGAGGAGCCTGGCGGCCCTCCTCACTCCCCCGCGCTCGGCGCTGCCCAGTGGGCAGCCTATCTGGCCCTTGCTCTGGGCTCCCGTGAGCATCCGTTTTCTGGCCCTTTCGTGGAGGCTGCTATGAGCCTGACAGCTGGGTGTGTGATTTGGGGGAGTAGAAACTAGTGGACCTGGTAGTATTGGGGTTTGGGGAGGGTACTGTTGACTCCGGCAGTTTCTGGCTGTACCCTCGGCAACATCTAAGTGTCTTAATCTTCATAACGTGAAAATCAAGTTTTTAAAGCATTGCCTGTGCAGTCCCTGTTTCCCAGCTCCCCTTAGCTCCATTGCCCCAAAGGGGTAAACAGCCTCGCAGAACTGTTTTTTTCTAGCCAGAGTGCTGCTGGAACTTTGATTCAGCTTTTTGTTTATGGGAGTGGCCTAGAGTCTTCTAGATCTGTTTAAGGCTGGGGGGAAAAAAATCATTGTAGTTTAAGCAAGAGCATTACTTTAACCGGAGACCCAAAAGTTGACTCAGAGATTGGCTCAATTTTCATTCTGAATGAAGTGATTTTTGAAGCCTATCCCAATACCTGGCACTGTGCAAAAGCATCATGTTATAAACCAAAACCAGCAAAGTTCAAAACTTCCCCATGCGTGAACAGTCAAATGGAGACAGGTGTTTACAGACATCGGTTAAAGCAAAGTCAACGTTCTCATTCTATCAATATTTTGACAAGCAGAAGGGGTGGATTCCTAATTTAAAACAGCAGAAAAGAAGGCACCATGTTTTATTCTTCATATTCTGTGAGCTCACACAGGATGCTCAGTAAACGCTGAAAGAGTTGTTGATGAAGTATTGATATTTGTTTTATCTTTTTCAGTTTACACATTTGCGAGCTTGCTGGGGCCTGTGAGGCATGCTGGCGGCCCCTTTCCCATTCAGCTTTGTGTTCATACCTTCCTTCATCTACTGTGATGCCTGAGTGTACTCACATTCCTCTACACCTCCTGGCTCCTGGCTAACTTTCCAGCTATGCTTCGAAAGACCCCCTACCCTGATGCTTTGCCCTGGCTGAGTAGGACCTAGATGCCTTTGTTGTTTCCTTTCGTTGTTTTTTTGTAGGACTTTCTCTCTGCCTAGATTTCTCCTTTTCTGTTTCCACCTATTGAGATGTTACCACGGCCCAGCTGAAATTGGCCTTCCCTCAACCAGTTCAGGGCAACCTCAGCTGGAAATGATTTCTTTTCTAGAATCCTATAAACACTCATTATTATATCTACAATTATTTCACTTAGCAAACATCTACTGAGTATGGATATATACCAGGTACCATGCTAGACAATGTAGAGATAAATAAGACTCAGTTCTTGCCTGCTCAATTTAGTGAGTGAGATAAGGAAATAATTCTAACACAGAATGGTATGTACACTGCGGGAGAGTTCTTTCTGTGATCCAGTGGTAGCACAGAAGAGGGGGCGTTATTCACTTTTTTTAAAAAAATAAATTTATTTATTTAATTTATTTATTTGTGACTGCATTGGGTCCTCATTGCTGCTCACAGGCTTTCTCTAGTTGTGCCGAGCCAGGGCTACTCTTCGTTGCGGTTCACGGGCTTCTCACTGCAGTGACTTCTCTTGTGGAGCACAGGCTCTAGGTGTGCGGGCTTCAGTAGTTGCAGCACACAGGCTCAGTAGTTGTGGCTTGGCGGGCCCTAGAGCGCAGGCCCAGTAGTTGTGCACGGGCTTAGTTGCTCCGCAGCATGTGGGATCTTCCCAGAGCAGGGATTGAACCCGTGTCCCCTGCATTGGCAGGCGGATTCTTAACCACTGAGCCATCAGGGAAGTCCCCATTATTCACTTTTGAGGAGTGTGCTATGTCCAGGTAATGTTTCATAATGTGGGGTTAACTAAGCTTTGTTATTTACTATACTGGAGATTATATTAGGTTTCTCTTGTTTAATCATTTTAACCTCGATTCACAGATTAGGAAGGCTCAGGATAAATTACACATCTGGTATGAGACAGAGCCAGGATTCAAACCCAGGTCTGTCTTATGCCTACATCTGTGCCTTTTCCATTATGTGTTTTTCTTTTCTCACATCATAGCTCTCTATATGCAAATACATATTGAAACAGCTATACAAGAGAAAAAATATCAATGTCAATATGAATGTCAGATAGTCCTTTAAATGTAGAGAAGACCTTAATCTTCCAAGGCAAGAAGGTAGTAGGTGGGTCAGCTCAACGTTGAATGAGTGGACCAGACATTCTGTAGAGAACAACTGTGGATGCTGGCTTCAATTCTTGGCCCTTCCTCTTACTAGATATGTGACCTTTGGCAAGTTTCTTAATTCTAAGTATTATTTCTTTCAAGTATAGTTTGGGAGGGGGGATGATAGAGACTTCATGAAGTGCGAGCTAATGTGGGTAAAGGGCCTGATTCGTGGCAAGGATCTCCTGAAAATAGCTGTAAGATGCAAAGATGCAACGCCTGTGGCATGGTTTTAGAGCAGTGAGTAGACCAGCCTGAATAAATCAAACCATTGCTTCTTTCAGTGGGAATACTGGGAAGTAAAGTTGGAGGGTCAGGAGGGGGTCAGAGTCAGGGCTTGTGTGTTGGGCAAGAGAGGTCACTTCCAGTTTCTGTTCATAACCTTTCCTGTTAATAAATACCTTGAAGATCTATGATTCATTCAGCTGTGCCAGGGAAAATGTTAGACCCAGGGATACAAAAAGGAGTATAACCAAGTCCCCACCCTGAGGTTGTTGACACTCCCATGGGGCAGACATGTTTGTGCAGGTGAACCATAGTAAAGCATAGTAGGTGCTAAGATAGCAGTCCCCACAGGGTACTGTGGAGCACAAAGGAGGAAACGCTGATAACGGTAGCTAATGAGCACTTGCTGTGTGCCAGCATTGTGTTAAATGCATTCTCTCATTCATTCCTCTACAGGATGGTGTTATTAGCATTCTGATTTTACAGATGAGGAAACTAGAGCACAGAGGTTAAATGAATTTCTTTAGTTTATGCAGTTGTTGGAGCTGAGAGTAGAGGGGATTATCTGCCAGACTTTGGTAACTCCACTCTTCGGTACTATGCCATGTTGTGTCTTTGTGATATGGGTGGCTTCAGAGAGGAGCTAGCCCTTGAGCCCTAGCTTCAACGTGCCCATCACCATGCTGGGCAGTAGGAATAATGAGGAATGAACATGGCTTCTGCACTCAAGGAACTCATCACCTCATCTGTCCCGTTAAATATATATACTTAAGTGGGGTGTTTGTTTTGCTTGTTGACTCATAACTGAAGACTTTAGAAATTATTGCAGTTCAGTAGATTATATGTGCTTCAGCTGAGAGAATTTGCTGTAAATCTGTTATTTTGATATGTAGGCCTTATTGTTAAGGACTCAGCAATAGATGCCAAATTATTATGACAAAGAATTCTGTCACATTACATTTTTTCTCCCATGGGAGGTACCCTGACCTTGTGTTTTCTGTGAATTTGAAGTTTTTGACTCAAAAGTTAGCACATTTCAGCTTGTGTTAAAGTAATTGAGTGCTTATAGTCATGGTTAAATGTTTCTGTATACCTTATTTCCTTCAATCTTTATGATTCTGTGAGCTAGGGTGTTACCAATTTAACACGAGTAGCCTAAGGCTTAGTGGTTAAGTGTGTTACCCAAGAGTCATACAGCTAGTGAGTTGATAATGCAAAAAAAAAAAAAAGTTGGCCAAAAGAGTAAACAAATACGTATTAATTTAGTACTCTTTGAACTCTGCCTCAGGAGTCTCCAACTCAAATGCCCATGATGTAATATAAAGAGTAGGACAGACCTTGTGAACTGGAGGGCCCATGACCAGTCAGTCTGGAGGCAGCAGTCACTCCTCAGCTCCAGTTGCTAGTTGCCCTGTGAGGAAGTGGACCCAGTGTCTCTAGATCTTCCGATTGTTTTCAAGAGATGCTGGAAATCTGGATTTTAATGTATTTAGTTTAAAAAACTGCCCTTAAAAAAATTATCATGTAGACCAAAACACATTTGTGGGCTGTGCACAGTCTTAGTCTGCCTGATTGTGAACTCTGACCTACCTGCTCACTGAAATTTTGATACTCACTGTTCAAAGCAGGAGGTACAATGCCTGTTGTGATTATTCATCAGAAATCTACTGGTAAATTGCTAGAGTGAGGGGGTGTTGTATTTGACTCATACTGATATCTTTGGGGAAGTGGCAGGGTAAATGCTTTTATTGTATGATCAGGCTAAATTTCTGGAGGGATGGGGTTTGGATAAGGTGATGATGACCTTGTAATACTTTTGTGCCCTTAGCACTTTAAATGCTGCCAGATCTCTTGTCTCCTTTGGTACTCTCTACAGTACATGAAGTGAACAAGGGGGGTTATCATAACCTCTTGAGATGAAGAAATTGGTGCCCAGTGAATTACAGTTGAGTAGAAAGTGCACGAGACTGAGAGGGACTTGAATTCTGAATGCAGGTATGACACTAACAGCCTTTTGGTTTTGGTCAAGTCACTTACGAATCTTTGTATCTTTTTCCCATCTGGATGATAATGAGGGAGCACAGTTGAAGTCTTGGTGAGGTCTTTTCAGGATGCCAAGCTTTCTGAGTCTAATTGACATGCTTAAAGCTGCACAGCTGATTACTGGCAGACTCCAGTGGAGAACAGTTCAGATCTAAAATGCTGCTTCTCTCTTGATGGCAGGTAGGGAGCCACTGTTCAGCTCTTCCCTCTGTTCTTTGTTCATTACTTCTGGGAAAGGACCTCCCCAGATGCATACAGTGCTTTGTTGGCTCTATATACACAAGATTGGAAGGAGGCAGAGAGACACCCAGCCTAGTGAGAGAAATATGGTCAGGGAGCTTCCAGCCCAAGAGTTCAATTTATTTTTATTTTAATACCCAGCTTCCACAAGGTGAAAATTGAAGAAATATTGGTGTTCTAGATACTTGTTTTCATTCATACTCTATCGTATAAGGGAATAACATAGAATATAAAAAATGAAGAAAATAAATCCTGAGGAGTCATTCACAATTTATTAACTGTAGTTGGCAGCAGTCTAGGTATATTGAAGAAATAGATTTAATATAGGAAACACAAAATTTGGACCCAAGGAAGAAAACAGTTTTAAATAATGAAAGTGAGAAAAATGGGAGAAGCCACTTAACAAAACTTAAATTCTGGAAATAGCAAGAAGGTATTAGAATAGCTAGTGGAATTAAATTATGGTAATCGCTTGTGAAATAAATTGAATATTATGTCACATTTACCCCTAAATACATGCAGTGTTAGAGTCATACTTGAGTATACTTTTATGAATATGCTTTTATTATTGATGCTGTCAAAATGGAGCAAATGTGTAAAACTTCAAAAAAAATAACATTTTTTAGTTCCCTATGGACTCATTTTAAGGTACTGTATTATAAATAAATACTGTTTCAGCAGAGAAATAGGTAGAAAATTGTTTGAAGGAATGGTTTTCTTTTTAAAACAAGTAAATTTTTAATCTGTACTTTAGTTGCTGACATATAGGAGACTAACAAAGAAGAACTGAGGTGCAGACCTTGAAGCAGTGTGAGGTGGGGCTTTGGAGTCACACCCACCTGGATTTGAATATTGACTCTGTCGGTTATTAACTGCGTGACCCAGACAATGCGAAATGAGGACAGTACTGCCAGTCTCATATACTTGTGAGGATTAAATGAAACAGTTTATGTAGATACCTAGTACCATGATGCTTTTGGAGGGATGTAGGTACCAGCATTCAGGGGTACAAGCTATTCAGATGTTAGTATAATGTAACAAGAAATGATTTTATGGAGTGGTTGTAAAGGAATGAGACTTGTTTTCATGCCTGGATCATGAAATTAGTCTTGTTAATTTCTAGTTGTGCTTTGTGAATTGGTGTACCTGTCAACTGTGCACTGTTGAGAAAAGGGTTTCAGTATGCTATTTTTAGGCTGTTAAATGAATTGATCTGTTAAATAACAATAAACACTTTCAATTGTTTATATTACCTTTTTGTGTGCCCATAAGTACCTTTTGAAGTTGTTAGAACTAGGACTATATTATGTTCTCCTCACCCCCATCTCATAAATGCTGAAACTGAAGCTTAGAGAAGTAAAGTGATTAAAGGTAGAGAGCTACTGATAATGGCAAAGCTGGGATTTGAACCTTTGGTTTTTTTACTCTAAATACCATAGTGCTTTTGTCGCTATTCCATGCTGCTCTAGATTTGGTTATTGGAACTGGCCCTTGTTTTGGGAGGATCATCAACTGTGGCCCTTCTTACTCATTTTAAACTTAATGCCTGTAGGGGACTTCCCTGGTGGCGCAGTGGATAAGATTCCGTGCTCCCAGTGCAGGGGGCAGGGGTTCGATCCCTGCTCAGGGAACTAGATCCCACATGCATGCCGCAACTAAGAGTTTGCATGCCATAACTAAGGAGCCCACCTGCTGCAACTAAGGAGCTGGCAAGCTGCAACTAAGGAGCCTGCCTGCCACAACTAAGACCCAGCGCCACCAAAATAAATTTAAAAAAACAAAACAAAACAAAAACTTAATGCCTGTAGAAAGTTATTTATTATGTTGTGAGAGTGTTTGGTTACAGGTATACGCTTATGATTTGAAGTTTAATGATTTAATAGAACTCTAATAATACTCATTGCTGGCAGAGGTTGGTAGTTAGATGATCCCTCATATCAGTAGTGGGAATAAAAATTGGTAAAACTTTTCTGGAAAGAACTTTGGCAGTATTTTTCACAAGCCTTTTTAAAGAAGTCGTGTATGCCTTTTGAGCTTGTAATCCCATTTCTAAGAATCTTTGTTAAAGAAATAATCAGAAATGTAGAAAAATATTCATGTTCAAAGGTGTTCACTGTGGAAGTATTTATAATAGCAAAAATTAGAAACAACTTTAGTAGTCAACAAAGAGGTAAGAGAAATGGAAAAGCCATAGAATGGAAATATTGTACAAGCATTTTAGATGTTTTAGAAGAATTTTAGTGACTTATTAATATGCTCATCATATAATATGAAGTGAAAGAAGGATATACAACTATATAAAGTATGATCTCAATTAATGTCAAACACACAAAGAAAAAAACAGGTGGTTAGAGTATAGGTCTTTATGCTCTTTTCTGTTTTCCAGAATACTCTCTGATAAACATAAATTACTTTTCAATAAAAAATCCTTTTAATTAACTTGTAATTGAGAAATATGAGTAGAGCTAGTGCACATCATTTTGACCAAAAAGTTTTCTCTAATACAGGTGATCTGAAGTTATATTGGGTTGGCCAGAAAGTTCATTTGGTTTTCCTGTACGATGGCTGTAGTAGCACTTAGTTGTCTTTAACTTCATTCGAAACAATTTTGTTAGATTGTATTGTGACAGCTATCATATCAGCGTACATTTAAAAAAAAACTTAAAATTGGTGAATTTTTGTGTAGCCATTTTAATATTGAAGATGGAAGATAAAAAGCAACGTTTTCGGCATATTATGCTTTATTATTTCAAGAAAGGTGAAAATGCAACTGAAATGCAAAAAACGAGTTGTGCAGTGTATGAAGAAGATGCTGTGACTGATCGAACGTGTCAAAAGTGGTTTGCGAAGTTTCATACTGGAGATTTCTCGCTGGATGATGCACCACAGTCAGGTAGACCATTTGAAGTTGATAGCGATCAAATTGAGACATTCATTGAGAACAATCAATGTTATACCACACGGGAGATAGCCGACATACTCAAAATATCCAAATCAAGCGTTGAAAATCATTTGCACCAGCTTGGTTATGTTAGTCACTTTAATATTTGGATTCCACCTAAGGCGAAAAAAACCTTCTTGACCGTATTTCCGCATGCAATTCTCTACTTAAATGTAATGGAAATGTTCCGTTTTTAAAACATTGTGATGGGCAATGAAAAGTGGATAGTGTACAATAATGTGGAACGGGGCTTCCCTGGTGGCGCGGTGGTTGAGAATCTGCCTGCTAATGCAGGGGACACGGGTTCGAGCCCTGGTCTGGGAAGATCCCACATGCCGCGGAGCAACTAGGCCCGTGAGCCACAACTACTGAGCCTGGGCGTCTGGAGCCTGTGCTCCTCAACAAGAGAGGCCGCGACAGTGAGAGGCCCGCGCACCACGATGAAGAGTGGCCCCCGCTTGCCACAACTAGAGAAAGCCCTCGCACAGAAACGAAGACCCAACACAGCCAAAAATAAAATAAATTAAAAAAAAAAATAACGTGGAACGGAAGAGTTTGTGGGGCAAGCGAGATGAACCACCACCAACCACACCAAAAGCTGGTCTTCATCCAAAGAAGGTGATGTTGTGTATATGGTGGCATTGAAAGCGAGTCCTCTCTTATGAGCTCCTTCTGGAAAACCAAACGATTAATTCCAACAAGTACTGCTCCAAATTAGACCAACTGAAAGCAGCACTTGACAAAAAGCATACAGAATTAGTCAACAGAAAACGCATAATCTTCCATCAGGATAACGCAAGACCTCATGTTTCTTTGATGACCAGGCAAAAACTGTTACAGCTTGGCTGGGAAGTTCTGATTCATCTGCCATATTCAGACATTGCACCTTTGGATTTCCATTTACTTTGGTCTTTACAAAATTCTCTTAATGGAAAAAATTTCAGTTCCCTGGAAGACTGTAAAAGGCACCTGGGACAGTTCTTTGCTCAAAAAGATAAAAAGTTTTGGGAGGATGGAATTATGCAGTTGCCAGAAAAATGGCAGAAGGTAGTGAAACAAAACGGTGAATATATTGTTCAATAAAGTTCTTGGTGGGCTTCCCTGGTGGCACAGTGGTTGAGAATCGGCCTGCTAATGGAGGGGACACGGGTTCGAGCCCTGGTCTGGGAAGATCCCACATGCCACGGAGCAGCTGGGCCCGTGAGCCACAACTACTGAGCCTGCGCGTCTGGAGCCTGTGCCCCGCAACGGGAGGGGCCGCGATAGTGAAAGGCCCGCGCACCGCGATGAAGAGTGGTCCCCACTTGCCGCAACTAGAGAAAGCCCTCGCACGAACCGAAGACCCAACACAGCCAAAATAAATAAATAAATAAATAAAGTAGCTATAAAAAAAAAAATAAAATAAAGTTCTTGGTGAAAATGAAAAATATCTTTTATTTTTACTTAAAAACTGAAAGAACTTTTTGGCTAACCCAATAAGATTGTATTTTCAAGTTAGTTTTAACCTCAGTTGTTTTACACTTAGGATATGGTTTCCTGTATCTTGACATACATGATGTTGAGGTTCCCAGGCTAGCCCTCCTCTCCTCCTCAAAAATATCTTGAAAGAAGAGTCATATTTGTGTAGGTGGTACCAGTGTCCCAGTGCTACCATCACCTCTTTAGTGGCCAGCGGGTCAGTGAGTAGCCCTGTGACAGCTCTGTCTTTCAGAAAGAGTACTTGCCTGTTATTCATAAGGCTGGTCATTGGTATATAGAGCTTTTTTTGTGAGTTGAATATTTGTATCTTGGTAAGTGCTTTTTTGGTATGGAAAAATGTAAGTGTGAATTTCTCACTTTTGAAAAATTTTGTAAGGAAAAAATTAAAGATCAAAGTTTGAATTTTAATTTTGTGATAGCAGTATTCAGGATGTATGAATATTAAAATGTCATGAAGAATTGTGTCTTTTATTCTTTTCTAATTATATACTTCCTAAATGAAATTGCAGTAGTTTCAGCATGTACCGTTAAGCCTGATGTCTAGTTTTTTTTTTAAATGTGCATGGTAATTCTCGTATATACAATATACAAAAGCATGCAAAAATTTAACAAAGTATTTGAGCATATTTAAATTAGGAAAATACCAGGCAAGATGTTTCATTTTGTAAACTGCTCCTGTCCAAAGCATTCTGTATATTATCAGAATGAAAAATGACAGCACTTTGTCATCTGTTCAAACTGATATTGCACTCTTTGCAATGACAGCTGAAAAGGCCCACAGGTGCCATATAAAGAGGTGACCATGTTGTCATATTTCATTTCGGCATCCCTCTGCAAAGCCATAATTACCTAATTAGGTTGTTAATTAGGAGATTAGCATTTCACTGTATTGATAGAATGCTCTTTACCGGCGTGGGGCTAGATACAGATTTGTCTGCCCTAATTTATAATCTCTGCCTTTTTTGTGCTTATTTATTTGCTCAAGATCCTGATGTGGGGCAATTCAGTTTACCTGAGAAACAGTTTGTTTACAGGCTAATGAAGCTTTGATTGTAGGATTAAAGTTGCTGAGTTAAAATATGAACAGAATAAAAAGGGTGGTCACATCCCCAAAATGATAATAAAAATTCCGAGTTGGTATAACTTGTGTTTTCATTAGCATAGGGAACAAGCACATGATAAGAATTGAAATTGTTGGTATTAAGAAAAATTCCAAAATACAAAAATGAAGTCTGAAATGTGATAGAGATTTATATATATCTAAACTAGGCGAAGGAAACTAGTTATCTTTAATAATAAATCTCTGTCACTTGTACTTGAGACATAAAATGTGTTAAGTATTTTTAATGTATTTCAGAAGCTGAAGCTTGGTTAATGATTTCAGAACAAATATATCCAGTCTTCAGTTTAGACTTCCTTAGATAGTCATTATGCATCAGGGTTTATTTCATTTGTACCTTCTGATCATTAGTTGGTGCTTGGAACATTCTCTTCCCACAGTCTTTGCAGTCCTGAGTGCTTATGGAATTTGAAGTATTTCACAGTAACCTTCACTTGGTGAGCTATTTGGAGTTAAGTGGTGTTTCTATCAAGTGTGTGGACATTCTTTTTTGGGGGGGAGAAGTGGGCTGGCAAAAAAAAATTTCCACGTATTTTTACTCCAGTGCAAGATTTGACAATAATGTTTGTAATTTGCATTATATATACCTTTACCACTCTTTCCAGTTAAGGAGATTTAAGTCCTAAAACTGAACAATGTTAGGAGTACCATTCCCACTGGGGTAGTAGTTTACCTCCTTTTGATTATATTTAGTATTAACGGTTAAAGTTGTAGAAAGTACATGTGTGCTTAAGCCCTTTTCCCCATGGTTGTTATGAAAAATTGGATTTGGCTGTATCTGTAATTTCCTTCAAAATTAAAAAAATATTAAAAAATATTTTATATGAAGAAAATATTACATGCAAAATGTTCCATTTAGTCAGTTAAGTTTTTTGCTTAACTGCAATCATTCACTTATTCAGTCAGCATTAGCTGAATATATATTAGGCATTAGTCATATGTCTGGGAATCGAGCAATGAAAACTACAGGCACGGACCCAGTGCTCGTGGGATTTGCAGTCTAGTAACGGAAGTGCAGCGTAGTTTGAGGAGTAAAGCCTAGCGTGAGAAGTGTTAGAGTAATGAGAGTCAAGGTGAGTATGGAGGAGTACCCACCCTAGACTTGATAAGGTCAAACCTTCCAGGCAGGTGCTATCTAAAGTGGGATCTGAAGGGTGAAGGAGAAAGTGATGTTTAAGCCAGGTGGAAGGAGAGAATAAACTGTTTTAAAGGCTGGAAGAACACTAAAAGTTGAGAATGGCTAGAGTAGAAAGAACAAGGGATAAATGGAAGATGGGGCTGCAGAGGAAGCAAGTTCAGTTATATTAAAGAGTTTGGGACGTTACTGAAGGGTCTTAAGACAAGTTAGGAAGCAATTGCTGTAGCCTAGGTGAGAGAAGGTGGGATTGGATAATGGAGAGAAAGAGAAGGAATGAAATCTAGAGAGAGAAGAGATGCATAGTATTGGTAATTAAATGGCGGTAGGCTTCACAGAAAGGAGTCAAGGATTCTAATTTGGACATTCTATTTGTTTCCTAATTTTAAGTATGAGAATATGTGTTTAAGTATCTCATAGAGAAGAGGTCCATGAGTCTTACTTTCCAATATGACCCCAAAATATACAGTACTAGCAACTAGTTTTCTTTTTGGTGAATTGGGGAGAATACTAATATTTGAGTGTCACTGTTGGGCCCTACCTTGTGAGAGCAGCTTTGTGAGGTATGAGATAATGTCTTACTGAGGTCCAGAGGAATTGTGACTTTGCCAGTTTTCTCAGCTACGGGGTGGTAGAATTGGGAGCACACACAAGCTTTCCGAAGCCTTTATGTTGTCTGTCATGCCATGTTGTCTTCCTTGTTGTGTCCCCCTCCCTTTGTTTATTCCAAAGTGAAGAGGAGAATTACTCCCCAAGGACCAGTAGCTCAGTAGGTTGCTGACAGAGGCATAGTGTGAACTCTGTGACTTCCCAGGCCCAGCTCTGGGGTGGATTAAAGCAGTGTCTGGTGCTTTGGTAGGAGAAGCTGCTCAGTGTAGGAGTGCTTGCTTCAACAAAGTCACAAGTTCTGTTGTGTTTTCTGGCACTAGGCTTTAATCTCCCTCAGTTAGAAATGTAGATCGGCTACCTCCACACAAGGTCACTAATGTATAGACAGTTCTCCTCCTTTCCCCAGGGGAAAAGTCTTGAAATCTCTGATTTTTGGGTGAGGAATTTGACATCTCTTTGATGTAATCAACTTGTATTACAAATTGTTTAAAAAAATTTTATGGTTACTGTCGCCAGTACTGTTCAATTAAGTGATTTGTTGGTATCCTTGTGTTGGAATCACCTGACCTAGAAGAAATTCTAGGGTGCAGCATGGATTCTAGCCTCTCTGTGTTTCTACCCCACCCCCTCTTAAAATTGAGATATAACTCATGTATCATAACATTTACCCTTTTAAAAGTATACACTTTAATGGTTTATCACCCCCAAAGAAAACCCATACCCATTAGCCCTCACTCCTCATTTCTCTCTCCTCTAGCCACTGGCAATCATTAATCTACTTCCTGTATCTATGGATTTGCCTATTCTGAACCTTTTATATAAATGAAATCACACAATATGTGGCTTTTTGTGTCTAGCTTCTTAGCATAATGTTGTCAAGGTTCATCCATATTGTAGCATATATCAGTACTTCATTTCTTTTTTTTTTTTTAAATTTATTTATATATTTAGTTTTGGCTGCGTTGGGTCTTTGCTGCTGCACACGGGCTTTCTCTAGTTGCCGTGAGTGGGGGCTGCTCTTCATTGTGGTGCGCAGGTGTCTCATTGCGGTGGCTTCTCTTGCTGCGGAGCATGGGCTCTAGGCGCGCAGGCTTCAGTAGTTGTGGCACGAGGGCTCAGTAGTTGTGGATCGCGGGCTTTAGAGCACAGGCTCAGTAGTTGTTGCACGCGGGCTTAGTTGCTCCGCGGCATGTGGGATCTTCCCGGACCAGGGCTCGAACCCGTGTCCCCTGCATTGGCAGGCAGAGTCCCAACCACTGCGCCACCAGGGAAGTCCCTAATTGTTTTTTTTAAATTAATTAATTAATTTATTTTTGGCTGTGTTGGGTCTTCATTTTTTTTTTTTCCCAAAGGAAAGGTTGCAATTCTTTTTTTTTTTTAATTAATTAATTAATTAATTAATTTTATTTTTGGCTGTGTTGGGTCTTCGTTTGTGTGTGAGGGCTCTCTCCATTTGTGGCAAGTGGGGGCCACTCTTCATCGCGGTGCGCGGTCCTCTCACTATTGCGGCCTCTCTTGTTGCGGAGCACAGGCTCCAGTCGTGCAGGCTCAGTAGTTGTGGCTCACGGGTCTAGTTGCTCCACGGCATGTGGGATCCTCCCAGACCAGGGCTCGAACTCATGTCCCCTGCATTGGCAGGCAGATTCTCAACCACTGCGCCACCAGGGAAGCCCCCTATTTTAAACATTTTTGAACAAGGAGCCAGCATTATAGACTATTTAATTGCCTGCTCCCTCTTGCCCCTATCTTAAGGTGACTAAGTTGGAAGTGATCACTTCCATTACCTTGATCTTAGTCACCTCTGTGAAGCCTTGTCTGAGTGTCCAGTTTCATTTAGATAGCTTTCCTTTGTGTTTCCATAGTACTTTGTTATATAGAATCCTCCAGCATTGCTCTCATCCTTTATTGTGACCATTTATGTACTTTTCTTCTTGCTTGACTGTAGGCCTTTTGGGGATAGGGACTATGACTTGGTACTTCATGCTCCTAATTCCCAGCATGTAGTAGGTAGTCACACTGTTGAATTTCTTGAATGAACAGGTAAGTCCGACCCATATCTAGACTAGTGAGAGAAGAGGATTCAAAGTGTGATGAAATGGACTTAACCTGGAAATTTGAGGCCGCATATAATAGCTGTTCCGAGCAGGGGTTGTGGAGCCAGGCTGCCTAGGTTTTATCTTGGCTCTACCTCTCAGTAGTTATGGGGCCTTGGGCAAGTCTCTGCCTCAGTTTACTGATTTGTAAAACATAAATAGTAATAGAGTCCACCTCTAACAGTTCTGTAAGTGATGTAAGTGTAAATAAATAAGCAGCCTTCTGGAATCAGAGAATTAATTATTCTACTTAAAGTGTATTTTGTGAAACACTCCCACCCTAACTGTATAACATTATAGGCAGAATGAAGCCAGTCCTGCTGCTCTATCCTCATGTTTGATCCATCTGGTAATAGTTTTTTAAAAAAAGGTAATCTAGAAGATATAAAAAATACTTGGCAAAGTTAGTGCAGTTTTGTTAATAATAATAACAGTTACCATTTATTGAGGTTGTGAAAGTGCCATTCAAATGAAAGTACAGGGGGCTTCCCTGGTGGCGCAGTGGTTGAGAATCTGCCTGCTAATGCAGGGGACACGGGTTCGAGCCCTGGTCTGGGAAGATCCCACATGCCACGGAGCAGCTGGGCCCGTGAGCCACAATTGCTGAGCCTGCGCGTCTGGAGCCTGTGCCCCGCGACGGGAGGGGCCGCGATAGAGAAAGGCCCGCGCACCGCGATGAAGAGCGGTCCCCGCACCGCGATGAAGAGTGGCCCCCGCTTGCCGCAACTGGAGAAAGCCCTCGCACGAACCGAAGACCCAACACAGCCAAAAATAAAATAAATAAATAAATAAAATCAAGTAAAACTTTAAAAAAAAAAAAAAAAAATGAAAGTACAAAGCACCTTTCACAGTCACAGAAAAATAGTTTGGGGGTTATCTGCTAGTTTAGATTATTTTATGCTGTCCTTCCTTCATTAGGAGTTGAATAAATGAGTTTGATAGTTGACAGCTTATTTTCCCTCCAAACAAATGTAGCTAGAGCAGGAAGAGTCAAGAATATTGCATCTTGGATTTGAATAATGCTTTTTTACTTTTTGTAAGTATCCCTATGAGGTGGATAAGTAGCACATAGATAATGTATATTTCACTGCTGAGGGAACAGAGGCAGAGGCCCCTGACTCCCTTGAAGTCATCCCATAGCTAGTCCCTAGGCAGGCTACAGGCAGTAACCTGGAATTCCAGATGTGTTTACTAACTTTAACTTTTGTAGTTCTAGGAACCAGTTTCCATACATAATAGCATTTTTTAGAAGAAGGTATGATAGTGCTCACTCAAATCAGTCAGTGTGGTTTACCTTTGAGAGGGTTTGCTGCCAAGATCTTGATGCTATTAAAATCTTTGTCAAAAAAGGAATTCCTCATACCTCTGTTCTTAGAGTCTGAACCACAGCACCGTGATATAAGTAAAACATGCAGTGGAATTCTTCTGGCCTTTGAGGGAAAACAGTATGAAGAAAAAACACACAAAACTTTTTACTTGAACCCTGGGTAAACACCCAATTACATCCTCCTCCTCCACCTCCTCCACCTCACATGTGATTGGAATAGAATTTGAGAGCTGAAAAGGCCCTTCTTATAGTTCATCCTCCCCATTTAACAGATGCAATAAATGGACTGATGTGTAAAACAGGTTTAAAGAGTTTTAAAGAGGTAGCTTGTCCAAGGCCAGGTAATTAGGTCCCTGGTAATTAGGGAATTGGAAGTCAGGTTTCCTGAGTGGTGCTTGCAATAAGCTATGTTGCTTCCCTCAATTGATGATGTGGTTAACCTGAGAGCCAGGTAAGTGGAAACATAACTATTGAATTCTTCTACTTGGTTAAGCAAACTTCAAATATTGAGGAGACAATAAAAGGAAAATAAATCTTAGACTGTAGCAGGAGAGCTATCTACTGAACCAGCACCATGGATAAGGGCCCTTTTTTTTGCCCTTTTTTTTTTTGAAAATCATGGCGCCACCCTTTGGGAACAGGAAAGATTTGTTTTGTCTGTTTATTCCACACTGAGCCCTTGCTGGATGCCAGCCACTTTCTACTAGAAACTGGCAGTACAGTGATGATTAAGACAGTGTGCTTAAGGAGCTGAGAGTTTAGAAGAGAAAACCAACATACAGACAGTCATTATTATTTTTTTAAAAGTGTGATTAGTTTCTTTGTTTATTCATTCATTCATTTATTCATTCCTTAACAAAGCAGCCAGAGAGATACTTTTATTTCTTTATTATTTAAAAAAATATTTATTTATTTATTTGGTTGCACTGGGTCTTAGTTGCAGCAGGTGGGCCCCTTAGTTGCTGCTTGCGGACTCCTTTAGTTGTGGCTCGAGGGCTCCTTAGTTGCGGCATGCAAACTCTTAGTTGTGGCATGCATGTGGGATCTAGTTCCCTGACCAGGGATTGAACCCAGGCCCCCTGCATTGGGAGCTCGGAGTCTTAACCACTGGGCAACCGGGGAAGTCCCCAGAGAGATACTTTTAAAATGTGAGTTAGATCATATTGCTGCTCACAGTCTTTCGGTGATTCTCCTTTTTACTTGGAATTAAAGCAAAGTCCTTAGAATTGCCTGTAAGGCTCTACTCACTTTTCCCCACTCTTCAGACCTCATCCTCTACTACTTGCTTCCTTGCTGGGCTCCTTGATACTTAGTGCCAGGCATACTCCCGCTGCTTGGCAACACGCTTCCCTCAGAAATCCACATGGCTTGTTCTCTCATCTCCTTCAAGGGTTAACTCTCAAATGTCACCTTCTCAGTGAAGCGTCCCTGGACTACTTTATTTACAATTGCAGCTGTGGCTCCACCCGCCTCGCATGCCCCAGCTCTCTCTTCTGTGCTACTTTTCTCCATAGCATTTCTAACTTATTGTGTAATTTAATTCTCTGTTTTGTTTGTCTCCTTCATTACAATGTGAACTCCCTGAGGGCAGGACTTTCTGTCTGCTTTGTTTTCTGCTGTACTCTCTGCATCTAGAATAGTGCCTGGCACACAGGAGGCATTCAATAAGTATTTGTTGAATGAATAAATTCAACAAACACTTAGCACCTATTACTAACAGGCAATGTGCTGGATTAATTATTTGGTAGAAGTAGTGATGAAGTGCAGTACAGTGGGACCACATGGGAGCAGCTAACCTGGTATGTGGGATTCATCAGGGAGGTTTCCCGAGAGAAGTGACCATTGAGCTGGATTTAGAAGAATGAGTAGGAGGAGACCAGGTGACAGTCTTCAGGTCAAGTTATAAGTTTGGAGGAATGTAACTTGTCTTTATTGTAGCAATTTGAGCTGTGGTTCTGCATAGGGTAGGATAAAATTTCAGAAAACAGATGCTAGGAGTTGAACTTTGTTTAGCACCTTTGAAGATTTGAGCATAGATTTTAGTAGCAAAGTTGTATATGTATGTATTAATCTTGGTATTAATGAAACCATTCGGGGGTTGGAAATAACCACAGATTCAGTGGCTTCAAACAACGCATCACTGCAAGGTTTCTCAACCTCCGCATTATTGATATTGACATTTTGGGGGTATAAGTCTTTGTTGTGGGTGCTGTCCTGTGCATTGTATGATGTTTAGCAGCACCCTTGGCATCTACCCACTAGATGCTAATAGCACCCACCCCCAGTGTGACAACCAGAAATGTCCCCAGACCTTTGCTCAGGGGAGCAAAATTGCCTTCCAATTGAGAACCACCACATTAGAACCACTGTATCACTGTTGGTGAGGGTCTAGGGATTTCTGTCTTTAACAACTTTACAAATGATTGAGGGAGATATATATAGATAGATAGATAGATAGATACCTTAACAGAGTAACCACATTTCTGAATCTAGAATTAAAAAATTTGAAATTGGCAATTCCTTAAACACGATATTCATACAACTAACTGTATTAAAGGTAGAAATAAAGTGCTTTTAAAACAGTTTGCGGGGCTTCCCTGGTGGCGCAGTGGTTAAGAATCCACCTGCCAAGGCAGGGGACACGGGTTCAAGCCCTGGTCCAGGAAGATCCCACATGCCACGGAGCAGCTAAGCCTCTGCGCCACAACTACTGAAGCCCTTGCGCCTAGAGCCCATGCTCCACAACAAGAGAAGCCACCACAGTGAGAAGCCTGCGCACCACAATGAAGAGTAGCCCCCACTCGCCGCAACTAGAGAAAGCCCACGCACAGCAACAAAGATCCAACACAGCTACAAAGACCCAACACAGCCAAAAATAAATAAATAAATAAGTTTATAAAAAAAAAAGACAAAACAGTTTGGATCCTGGGAATTGGAGAAGGGTTCACAGAGGAAGAAATATCTGAGTTGGACTTAGAAGAAGGTTTGTATTGAGGATAAGGGTACATCTCACACGAAGGAAGTATCATTACCAAAGGCTGGATTGTGTTCAGGATACTCCTGGGAGTTGCCTTCTGGGGAGAAGGGGCAGATGAATGAAACTGGGTTGTAAAGAGCCCTAAATGTTGTATGTGAAGGTGAAGGGGTTTAGGCTGTTTTCCTGCACTATTTTCATTTCTGTTGTTGCTTAACAAATTACCACAAACTTAGTGGCTTAAAACAACACAAATTTATTATCTCTCAGTGGGTCAGGAGTCATGGCTTCAGCTAGGTTTTCTTTTTTTTTTTTTTTTCCTTTTTCTTTTTTTCTTTCTTTCTTTTTTCTTTGGCTGCGCCACGCAGCTTGTGGGATTTTAGTTCCCTGACAAGGGATTGAAGCCAGGCCCCCAGCAGTGGAAGCGTGGAGTCCTAACCTCTGGACCGCCAGTGGATTCCCTCAGCTGGGTTTTCTGCTAAGGGTCTCAAAGGGATGAAATTAAGGTGTCAGTGGACTCCAGCCTAAGGTCCCCATTTCCTTGTTACCTGTTGGCTGCGACCACTCTCATCTCCTAGAGGCTGCTCTCAGATTCTTGCCTTATAGTTCCATAACATGGCTGTTTGCTTTTTCAATACTGGCAGGAAAATCTCTGGCTTAAAATCTCTCTCCCGGGTTGCTTAGGATGAAGTCTTATATAACAGAGTAATCAAGGGAATGACTCTTCATCACTTTTGCTATACTCTTGGCTAGAAGCAAGTCAGGTTCCACCCACACTCAAGGGAATAACACAGAGGCATGGATATCAAGAGAAGAATTTCTGGAGCCATCTTAAAATGTTGACTACCGGGCTTCCCTGGTGGCGCAGTGGTTGAGAATCTGCCTGCTAATGCAGGAGACACGGGTTCGAGCCCTGGTCTGGGAAGATCCCACATGCCACGGAGCAGCTGGGCCCGTGAGCCACAGCTGCTGAGCCTGCGCGTCTGGAGCCTGTGCCCCGCAACGGGAGGGGCCGCGATAGTGAAAGGCCCGCGCACCGCGATGAAGAGCGGTCCCCGCACCTTGATGAAGAGTGGCCCCCACTTGCCGCAACTAGAGAAAGCCCTCGCACGAACCGAAGACCCAGCACAGCCAAAAATAAATAAATAAATAAATAAATAAAATTTAAAAAAAAAAAAAAAATGTTGACTACCATTTGTACTTTTAGCTCCATGAAGGCAGTAGCCAGGTCTTTTCAAATTTTTTTGCTCAGCATTGTGTCCCTGGTGCCTGGCACATAGTAAGTGCTTTATAAATATTTGTCAAATGAAACCAATGAATGGTAGCGGTTGAGTGTTAATTATGGTTTCAGCTCTTACACTGGTAATTTCACATGGAGAAGCAGTCTAGTTTCTTTGGCATTATTCATTTCTTTAGGTAAAACTGTAAACATTTTCACCTGGAATCTTTTTTTTTTTTTTAATTTTTATTTATTTACTTATTTATGTATGGCTGTGTTGGGTCTTCATTTCTGTGCGAGGGCTTTCTCTAATTGCGGCAAGTGGGGACCACTCTTCATCGCGGTGCGCGGGCCTCTCACTGTCGCGGCCTCTCTTGTTGCGGAGCACAGGCTCCAGACGCGCAGGCTCAGTAGCTGTGGCTCACGGGCCTAGTTGCTACGCGGCATGTGGGATCTTCCCAGACCAGGGCTCAAACCCGTGTCCCCTGCATTGGCAGTCAGACTCTCAACCACTGCGCCACCAGGGAAGCCCTTTACCTGGAATCTTAAAGTAAAACCTAAAATTATTTGTTTATCATAACAAGTGTCAATCAAATCTGTTATCTCAGAGAGACAACACCCATTGGAAAAATAATTTAGGGCTACATTGCGCCAAACTGGCAGATTTCTTGTAACAGCCAGAAATGACGGCAGCTTTGGAGTTGTGGAGGTGGTGGGTAGTTAGGTCGTCTGAAGTTTCACAGCTATTGCTAATAACAATTTCAAGTAACTAATAAGTATTTCAAAACACTGGAAATACTGATCGTTTTGTAATAACTGCTTTGTAATAGAGATTTTAGTCTAAGTTGTGCTTAGAACTTTATATATAGTTTGG
This sequence comes from Balaenoptera acutorostrata, assembly GCF_949987535.1. Lineage (NCBI taxonomy): Eukaryota > Metazoa > Chordata > Mammalia > Artiodactyla > Balaenopteridae > Balaenoptera > Balaenoptera acutorostrata. Next base: position 115,751,169 of record NC_080069.1, on the reverse strand, counting down.
TGTTATTATTAATTATGGTTTTTCTCCATACTTGTCATAGGAAACATTTTGAGCAATATTTAGATCTTGAGTTATTTGTTGATAAAGGACCATATGATCTTCAGAAAATCAGGTATTTCTGACACCAAAGTCTGTGTTTTTCCAGCAGACCTTGCTGTTCAAAATGGGGTTATGAGAATCTCAGTATGTGCCAGTCGGTCCTAGAAGCCACAAAGTAAGCAATGCACATCTTCCTGGACTATCAGTTTTAGTGACTGTATTCAAAGGTAAAATATTTTTTTCTATTAAAACAAATACAGGTTCAGTATGTTATAGGATAGAATGCAAAATATGAATGAATTCTAAAAATAAGTTTCTTCCAGCATGTTGCTTTACGTGGCTCCCCCTAGGTTCTCTCTTACCTTGATTTATGGTTACTCTCCTCTGCCCTTCAGGTGTGTCCGTGGACAAGTTTGAGAGGCACTGTACTGTACCAGTCTCCCTTTAACTGGATCTTGGCAGATGGTAAGATTCAGAGACATTTCAGGTGGAGGTTAGTGGTACAAGGAAAGAAAAATCAAGGGCCAGGGTCCCTTTCCCTCTGTCCACAGGAGATATTTGATAGGAGAGGAGACCAGGTCTCCTGGTAGATTGGTGAGGGTCTGGCTGGTCCCAGATGGCCTCAGTCACTCATGGTGGGGGGTGGCATCACAGTAGCTGGCATGATCGACGGCTGAGCCTCTCTGCATTTGGTCTTTTATCCCGAGCTTCTTCCCCTGATTCAAATATGGTCCAAAGAGGGCTGTAGCAGAAGCTGCAAAGTCTCTTGAGACCGAGATTCAGAAGTCCCACATTACTTCAACTACATCCTGTTGGTCACAGCAAATTACAAGTGAGCCCAGTGATGGGAGGAGCTGCAAAGACTCAAAAATCCACCAAGTGACCTTGGGCAAGTTACATAACGCCTTTAAGCCTTAATTTTTTTTATAATCTATAAAATGGGGGTAATAGTAATACCTACTTTCTGGGGTGGTAGTAAGGATGAAATATGTTGTTACCTGAAAAGTACAGCTGATAGTAAGAAGCTCAGTAATTGTCATCTATTACTGTTCTCCTTGTGTTTTTGCCTAATGAAAGCCTGCCCATCCTTAAATGCCACCTTCTTCCTTCCTAAAGCCTTCTGTAACTTTCTTGTCTCTTGGAAAATATATTATCTTAGTGTCTTATTTGACGGTTAGTATATTGCCTTATATTACTGTTATGTATGTACATGACATAGCTCATCTGCTGAAGCTTGTAAGCCTCTGGAGGACACAGGCCAGTGTTCATGTACTTTTTTGTAGGAGTCCCAGTGCCTAGTTCTCAATGATGTTTAGTGAATGAATCCCATATTATTCGAAAGAAGATACAAACATTTGTTTTCTGTTGTTGTAATTTGGTCTAATAAGTACTTTTAGTCGAAGTATAGAAATAAAAATGTGAAGGGAAAAATTAAACTCTCCAGATATAAGGTCTCACTATTTACTGTTTAATTAAATTAGGCATATTCACATGGAGAAGATTTTAATTCCCCGAGGGGAAAAAATGGCTCAATTTTACTCTTCTAAAAAATAAGTGAAGATTTAATTTAGAGTTAAATTGGAGAGAGTTAGAAAAAGAGATTTAAAATCAATAAAGTGCATTTTATTTTAATGGTCATTTCACTTATTTTCTAACTCCAGGGGTTATGAATTCTGAACTTTAATTAGATCAAAGAACTTTGAAATCTTAGTAAGAAACAGGGTCTGTTGGTTTTTATAAATGTACATAATAAAAAGGCTTTGTTTTTCTAACTTGTGATCATTTCTTGTTGTGCAAAATAAATGTGAGTGCTTCTATAACATTCTTAAGGAATCTTGTGTAGAGATCAGGTTCAACTTGCCTAATGCTAATAGCATGAAGTCGGGGTACAGTGTGGAAAGGTAAAAAAAAAAAAAAATCTTGCATCTGCTGTTACATGTTGTTAACTCCCTCAGCAGACGTTAAATCATTTCAAGTACAATAATAGTGTGGGAGGTAAATTAACTAACCATTAACAATCTTATAAATACACAATTAACATGCCAACATTTATATGACACATTGATGGGGCAGCAGTAATTTTTGATTAGGAGTTTGCAGACCTTTGAGAAGCCCCAGGCTGTTGCTTATTCAGACAAGTTTTCACAGATTGCAGGTGAGGGCAGCTTGAAGTCTGTCTGGCAGAGGGAAGTGAGTGTGTAGTGTTTTGAAAGTCCAGGAACAACCACTGGCTGGACTTGAGCATTTGAAGTCATGTTGCCATCTCAGGTCCTTAGGGAGTGAAGAAGTATAAGGAGGGCTCATTTGCTTCTGGTGGGGTTATTTAAAGAGACGGAATATTTTAGGTATGGACTTTGTAGCTGAAGTTGCATGAATTTTTAGGGATTTTCAGAAGGATACTTAGACCTAACTGGGGATTTAAAGTAAACCCTTCTCTGTGGTTTCAGGTCAACAGGTAGATGATCTCTGGAGTTCATTTCATGTGTAAAATTTTATGAGTTTTAGTTTTGAACAATTATTAAGTGTGCTGCTTATTTCTTGCTGTTGTACAAATCACTGTTGCATTAGTGGAGGGAAGGCTAAGGGTCTAGTCTACTGCATAACACATTTACTGTCTTGCATCTTTCACAAGGACCCATGGGGGAAATTTCTCTCAGGCCCTGGAACTCAACAACAGGATTTTAAAAAATCATGTTTATTATAGCTGTTGTAGTTTTTGTTCCTCTTTGTTTTGAGAGGCTATAGAGTGGTTAAGATCCCAAGCTCTTGGGTTTGATTCTTAGTTCTATTTACTTATTAGCTGTCTGGCTTTGGGCAGTTTTCTTTTTTTCTTTTTTTTTTTTTTTTTTATTGGGTTTATGGAACGGTATCGGAGCTAATTTGAAACCCTTGTTTTATGCATCACCCCACCTCACCTTTCCCGTTCAGCAGCCATAGTGTGTTTTCTTTTTTTTTTTTTTTTTTTCCACACACACACACTGTATTTTATTTTTACAAGAGATAGATAGACTGACACCAAGCATTGTACATGGATGACCACAACAAAAGCAACAATGATTGCAATTACCAAACATGAAACACACTTATACTATGTCATAATATTGACATTCAGTCCAGTAATCCTCCACTGTAACAGCTCCTTTACTTTGCAGTGAAAATTGATTTGTATATTCTTTTCCTCTGAGTCCTTGTGGGATTTTTTTTTTTAATTCAGACAGAAAGTCACAAAAATTATACTCATCCTCATCAGTTCACTCAGTCCCATGTAATTAATTTCTTTTTTTTCATCTTGATCTTTTGTTAGCAGTTTTATGAGTTCATCAGTTTTTCATTAGAGTTCTGAAAATGCTTATTCATTCAGTTCAGCAGTACAGTCAGTTACCAGAAACCTGTACTTGTCAGAGTCTTTTCCATGAATTTCTTGAAGATGAAACTCTTTTATAGGAACATATTTGCAAAATCATCAGAGTACACCCAGAACTGTCTGTAAATGACAAAAGACTTAAAAATGACCATGGTTAAAGATTTGATGAAAGTTCATAATAATGCAGTTGACAAGAAAATTAGTTATTTCTGAGATATACATTTTAAAGTAATAACTAGGATTATTACTTATAACATTATACCAGAACATATAAGATTTTTAGACGTTTCCTGTAATGTCTGAAACATTTATATTAACATATTTCCATACATATTTCCATACAAATACAAATATAAGATTTTTAGAAATTTCATGTAATGTCTGAAACATTTATATTAACATATTTCCATACATATTTCCATACAAATACAAATATAAGATTTTTAGAAATTTCATGTAATGTCTGAAACATTTATATTAACATATTTCCATACATATTTCCATACAAATACAAGATTTTTAGAAATTTCATGTAATGTCTGAAACATTTATATTAACATATTTCCATACATATTTCCATACAAATACAAATATAAGATTTTTAGAAATTTCATGTAATGTCTGAAACATTTATATTAACATATTTCCATACAAATAACCCAATGAAAGTTTAGTATTAGTTGTTTTGTTTGTTTTTTTATACTGCAGGTTCTTATTAGGCATCAGTTTTATACACATCAGTGTATACATGTCAATCCCAATCGCCCAATTCAGCACATCACCATCCCCACCTCATCGCAGTTTTCCCCCCTTGGTGTCCATATGTCCATTCTCTACATCTGTGTCTCAACTTCTGCCCTGCAAACTGGCTCATCTGTACCATTTTTCTACGTTCCACATACATGCATTAACATACGATATTTGTTTTTCTCTTTCTGACTTACTTCACTCTGTATGACAGCCTCTAGATCCATCCACTTCTCAACAAATGACTCAATTTCGTTCCTTTTTATGGCTGAATAATATTCCATCGTATATATGTACCACAACTTCTTTATCCATTCGTCTGTTGATGGGCATTTAGGTTGCTTCCATGACCTGGCTATTGTAAATAGTGCTGCAATGAACATTCGGGTGCACGTGTCTTTTTGAATTACGGTTTTCTCTGGGTATATGCCCAGTAGTGGGATTGCTGGGTCATATGGTAATTCTATTTTTAGTTTCTTAAGGAACCTCCATATTGTTCTCCATAGTGGCTGTATCAATTTACATTCCCACCAACAGTGCAAGAGGGTTCCCTTTTCTCCACACCCTCTCCAGCATTTGTTGTTTGTAGATTTTCTGATGATGCCCATTCTAACAGGAGTGAGGTGATACCTCATTGTAGTTTTGATTTGCATTTCTCTAATAATTAGTGATGTTGAGCATCTTTTCATGTGCTTCGTGGCCGTCTGTATGTCTTCTTTGGAGAAATGTCTATTTAGGTCTTCTGCCCATTTTTGGATTGGGGTGTTTGTTTCTTTGATATTGAGCTGAATGAGCTGTTTATATATTTTGGAGATTAATCCTTTGTCCGTTGATTCATTTGCAAATATTTTCTCCCATTCTGAGGGTTGTCTTTTCGTCTTGTTTATGGTTTCCTTTGCTGTGCAAAAGCTTTGAAGTTTCATTAGGTCCCACTTGTTTATTTTTGTTTTTATTTCCATTACTCTAGGAGGTGGATCGAAAAAGATCTTGCTGTGATTTATGTCAAAGAGTGTTCTTCCTATGTTTTCCTCTAAGAGTTTTATAGTGTCCAGTCTTATATTTAGGTCTCTAATCCATTTTGAGTTTATTTTTGTGTATGGTGTTAGGGAGTATTCTAATTTCATTCTTTTACATGTGGCTGTCCAGTTTTCCCAGCACCACTTATTGAAGAGACTGTCTTTTCTCCATTGTATATCTTTGCCTCCTTTGTCATAGATTAGTTGACCATAGGTGCGTGGGTTAATCTCTGGGCTTTCTATCTTGTTCCATTGATCTATGTTTCTGTTTTTGTGCCAGTACCATATTGTCTTGATTACTGTAGCTTTGTAGTATAGTCTGAAGTCAGGGAGTCTGATTCCTCCAGCTCCATTTTTTTGCCTCAAGACTGCTTTGGCTATTCGGGGTCTTTTGTGTCTCCATACAAATTTTAAGATGATTTGTTCTAGCTCCGTAAAAAATGCCATTGGTAATTTGATAGGGATTGCATTGAATCTGTAGATTGCTTTGGGTAGTATACTCATTTTCAGAATGTTGATTCTTCCAATCCAAGAACATGGTATATCTCTCCATCTGTTGGTATCATCTTTAATTTCTTTCATCAGTGTCTTATAGTTTTCTGCATACAGGTCTTTTGTCTCCCTAGGTAGGTTTATTCCTAGGTATTTTATTCTTTTTGTTGCAATGGTAAATGGGAGTGTTTCCATAATTTCTCTTTCAGATTTTTCATCATTAGTGTATAGGAATGCAAGAGATTTCTGTGCATTAATTTTGTAACCTGCAACTTTACCATATTCATTAATTAGCTCTAGCAGTTTTCTGGTGGCAGTTTTAGGATTCTCTATGTATAGTATCATGTCATCCGCAAACAGTGACAGTTTTACTTCTTCTTTTCCAATTTGTATTCCTTTTATTTCTTTTTCTTCTCTGATTGCCGTGGCTAGGACTTCCAGAACTATGTTGAATAATAGTGGTGAGAGTGGACATCCTTGTCTCGTTCCTGATCTTAGAGGAAATGCTTTCAGTTTTTCACCATTGAGAATGATGTTTGCTGTGGGTTTGTCATATATGGCCTTTATTATGTTGAGGTAGGTTCCCTCTATGCCCACTTTCTGGAGAGTTTTTATCATAAATGGGTGTTGAATTTTGTCAAAAGCTTTTTCTGCATCTATTGAGATGATCATATGGTTTTTATTCTTCAATTTGTTAATATGGTGTATCACATTGATTGATTTGCGTATATTGAAGAATCCTTGCATCCCTGGGATAAATCCCACTTGATCGTGGTGTATGATCCTTTTAATGTGTTGTTGGATTCTGTTTGCTAGTATTTTGTTGAGGATTTTTGCATCTATATTCATCAGTGATATTGGTCTGTAATTTTCTTTTTTTGTAGTGTCTTTGTCTGGTTTTGGTATCAGGGTGATTGTGGCCTCATAGAATGAGTTTGGGAGAGTTCCTTCCTCTGCAATTTTTTGGAAGAGTTTGAGAAGGATGGGTGTTAGCTCTTCTCTAAATGTTTGATAGAATTCACCTGTGAAGCCATCTGGTCCTGGACTTTTGTTTGTTGGAAGATTTTTAATCACAGTTTCAATTTCATTACTTGTGATTGGTCTGTTGATATTTTCTGTTTCTTCCTGATTCAGTCTTGGAAGGTTATACCTTTCTAAGAATTTGTCCATTTCTTCCAGGTTGTCCATTTTATTGGCATAAAGTTGCTTGTAGTAGTCTCTTAGGATGTTTTGTATTTCTGCGGTGTCTGTTGTAACTTCTCCTTTTTCATTTCTGATTTTATTGATTTGAGTCCTCTCCCTCTTTTTCTTGATGAGTCTGGCTAATGGCTTATCAATTTTGTTTATCTTCTCAAAGAACCAACTTTTAGTTTTATTGATCTTTGCTATTGTTTTCTTTGTTTCTATTTCATTTATTTCTGCTCTGATCTTTATGATTTCTTTCCTTCTGCTAACTTTGGGTTTTGTTTGTTCTTCTTTCTCTAGTTTCTTTAGGTGTAAAGTTAGATTGTTTACTTGAGATTTTTCTTGTTTCTTTAGGTAGGCTTGTATAGCTATAAACTTCCCTCTTAGAACCGCTTTTGCTGCATCCCATAGGTTTTGGGTCGTCGTGTTTTCATTGTCATTTGTCTCTAGGTATTTTTTTATTTCCTGTTTGATTCCTTCAGTGATCTCTTGGTTATTTAGTAACGTATTGTTTAGCCTCCATGTGTTTGTCTTTTTTACGTTTTTTTCCCTGTAATTCATTTCTAATCTCATAGCGTTGTGGTCAGAAAAGATGCTTGATATGATTTCAATTTTCTTAAATTTACTGAGGCTTGATTTGTGACCCAAGATGTGATCTATCCTGGAGAATGTTCCGTGTGCACTTGAGAAGAACGTGTAATCTGCCGTTCTTGGATGGAATGTCCTATATATATCAATTAAATCTATCTGGTCTATTGTGTCATTTAAAGCTTCTGTTTCCTTATTTATTTTCATTTTGGATGATCTGTCCATTGGTGTAAGTGAGGTGTTAAAGTCCCCCACTATTATTGTGTTACTGTCGATTTCCTCTTTTATAGCTGTTAGCAGTTGCCTTATGTATTGAGGTGCTCCTATGTTGGGTGCATATATATTTATAATTGTTATATCTTCTTCTTGGATTGATCCCTGGATCATTATGTAGTGTCCTTCCTTGTCTCTTGTAACATTCTTTATTTTAAAGTCTATTTTATCTGATATGAGTATAGCTACTCCAGCTTTCTTTTGATTTCCATTTGCATGGAATATCTTTTTCCATCCCCTCACTTTCAGTCTGTATGTGTCCCTAGGTCTGAAGTGGGTCTCTTGTAGACAGCATATATATGGGTCTTGTTTTTGTATCCATTCAGCCAGTCTATGTCTTTTGGTTGGGGCATTTAATCCATTCACGTTTAAGGTAATTATCGATATGTATGTTCCTATGACCATTTTCTTAATTGTTTTGGGTTTGTTTTTGTAGGTCCTTTTCTTCTCTTGTGTTTCCCACTTAGAGAAGTTCCTTTAGCATTTGTTGTAGAGCTGGTTTGGTGGTGCTGAATTCTCTTAGCTTTTGCTTGTCTGTAAAGCTTTTGATTTCTCCATCAAATCTAAATGAGATCCTTGCTGGGTAGAGTAATCTTGGTTGTAGGTTCTTCCCTTTCATCACTTTAAGTATTTCATGCCACTCCCTTCTGGCTTGCAGAGTTTCTGCTGAGAAATCAGCTGTTAACCTTATGGGGGTTCCCTTGTATGTTATTTGTCGTTTTTCCCTTGCTGCTTTCAATAATTTTTCTTTGTCTTTAATTTTTGCCACTTTGATTACTATGTGTCTCGGCGTGTTTCTCCTTGGGTTTATTCTGTATGGGACTCTCTGCGCTTCCTGGACTTGGGTGGCTATTTCCTTTCCCATGTTAGGGAAGTTTTCGATTATAATCTCTTCAAATATTTTCTCTGGTCCTTTCTCTCTCTCTTCTCCTTCTGGGACCCCTATAATGCGAATGTTGTTGCGTTTAATGTTGTCCCAGAGGTCTCTTAGGCTGTCTTCATTTCTTTTTATTCTTTTTTCTTTAGTCTGTTCCGCAGCAGTGAATTCCACCATTCTGTCTTCCAGGTCACTTATCCGTTCTTCTGCCTCAGTTATTCTGCTATTGATTCCTTCTAGTGTAGTTTTCATTTCAGTTATTGTATTGGTCATCTCTGTTTGTTTGTTCTTTAATTCTTCTAGGTCTTTGTTAATCATTTCTTGCATCTTCTCAATCTTTGCCTCCATTCTTATTCCGAGGTCCTGGATCATCTTCACTATCATTATTCTGAATTCTTTTTCTGGAAGGTTGCCTATCTCCACTTCATTTAGTTGTTTTTCTGGGGTTTTTTCTTGTTCCTTCATCTGGTACATAGCCCTCTGCCTTTTCATCTTCTCTGTCTTTCTGTAACTGTGGTTTTTGGTCCACAGGCTGCAGGATTGTAGTTTTTCTTGCTTCTGTTGTCTGCCCTCTGGTCTGGGCAGTTTTCTTACTTTGCCTCAGTTTTTTCATCTATAAAATGGGGGTAAAAATAGTTACCATCTTATGGGGTTATTTTGAGAATTATATGAATTAATCCATGTAAAAAGGGAAAAACAAGTCTAGCTTTTATAACAAGTTATGGTTAGTTATTATCATTGCTTTTTGCTTCTGGGATTCTCCATTCTACCTGCAGAAAACGTACATGGCATGCACTGGCTTATGGATTCGTATTAAGTTACTTCTCCTTTGCCAATTTTCTCATCTACTTTTTTACTGTGTTGTATCTTATGTTTTTGTTTTTTTTATAATACATTGCAAATAAATTTGGAGGGTGTATGTGTATAAAGTTATTATTACGAATATACTTATATTAAGACTTGATACCCATTTAAGCCTACTAAAAATTTACTCCCCTGTTAGGGCGTGCTCCAAGTTACCACAGGCAGGTTACATGATCATTAATGAACACAAATCAAATGGTTATGTGAAGTGGTAATGGCATTCAAGTTGCGCCCGGAACCACACTTAGCGTACAGTAGGAACTTAATAAATATTTGTTGAATGAATGAATGAATGAAGTATAAAAGGAGACCATCAAGTACATTAAAAATGGCCATGTCATTTTGGGACATCTCTTACTATCCTCCCACTCTCTGTGGTTGTCCCTTTTGCTTCCTCTTTTTTTTTGGCTGCGTTGGGTCTTTGTTGCTGTGTGCGAGCTTTCTCTAGTTGCAGCGAGTGGGGGCTTCTCATTGCGGTGGCTTCTTTTGTTGTGGAGCATAGGCTGTAGGCATGCAGGCTTCAGTAGTTGTGGCATGTGGGCTCAGTAGTTGTGGCTCACGGGCTCTAGAGCACAGGCTCAGTAGTTGTGGCGCACGGGCTTAGTTGCTCCGTGGCCTGTGAGATCTTCCCGGACCAGGGCTCGAACCCGTGTCCCCTGCATTGGCAGGCAGATTCTCAACCACTGCACTACCAGGGAAATCCCTGCTTCCATTTTTAGTGAAACAAATCTTTATGCTTTGAGGAACCTGAAGTTAGAAAGTGGGAAAATCTGAAAAGTAGGACATCTGCTAACAATCTAATTATTGTTTATCTGATAGCTTAATGGTATATATTAAAAAGCACTGACTATCTCAGAGAGTCAAGAATTGGTGACGTTCAGGGAAGGCATTCAAGGCCATTTGTAAAAGTGAAGAGCAGCATCTCTAAACCATGTCTGTGAAACTCTGTTATACATTGATATGTTTTAGTGTTTCTAGAGGAAAAAATGTTTAGGGATCAAATAAGTTTGGAATTTGGAATATATTACGTTACTAGATTCCTCCCTCTTGGAGATTCACAATATATAATACATTAGTAGTTTAAAAACTTTGAGAAGTGCTGTAATTAAACAGCAAGAAAAAAGCCTATTTAAATTTGTTTAATCTGGCATTTCACAGACATTAAAAAATTGTGGTAAAGTATGTATAACATAAAATTTACCATTTTAACCATTTTTAAGTATACAATTCAGTGGCATTAAGCACATTCACATTGATGTGCCATTAATACCATTCATCTCCAGAAATTTTCCATTTTCCCGAACTGACACATACCTGTTCAACACTTACTCCCCAATTCTCCCCTCTCCCCTCCCCGCAGCCCCTGGGAAAGACTATTCTACTTTCTGTCTCTATGAATCTGACTACTCTAGGTACCTCATGTAAGTGGAGTCATGAAGCATTTGTCCTTTTCTGACTAGCTTATTTCATTTAGCGTAATGTCCTTAGGGTTCATCCATGTTGTAGCATGTCTTAGAATTGCCTTACTTTTTAAGGCTCAGTAACTTTCCATTGTATGTGTGTACCACATTTGGTTTATCCATTCTTTACCAAGTATTTTTAATTGCTGTGTAGTATTCCGTTGTATGTATGTGTCCTGGCATATGCAGTGTTGGTGGATATTTAGGTTACTTTCAGATCTTCAGTATTACAATCCTGAGATAAATATTTTTGCAGTTATTTCCTTAGAGCAGATCCTAGAAGTGGGGTTGTCCAAAGGGTATTCATGTTTTACACTTTGATATATACTACCAAATTACCCTCTAAAAAGTTCCAATTTTCATTCCCTCTTACAGTGCACGAGAGTGCCCATTTCTCTGAACCCCTGCCAGCATTTGGTTTTAAAGATCTTTGATCTTTGCACAGCTGATCAGAGAAAATAACTTGCTTTTTTGTCTGTGTTCGGAATATCTTTGTTTTAGAAATCAAATCTACCTTCAAATGATAATTTGCTGCTGTCCAAGTGATTTAAAACCTATTCTTTTGGTGTGAAAAGTAGTTTTGGAATAAGTTGATAGTGACAATTTTGAAGGGTGACAATTTTGAAGGGCACATTGTAGAGAAGCTCTTGTACCTGTATTAATTTTTTTAAAAAGCAATTCTTTCTTTATAATCACACTTACACACGACATGCTCATATATGACTTATCTCTGAAACAAAATTGTGTAGTCCTTGGAAGTCAGACAGCAACATTTATTGAATTCCAGCTGTGTGTAAGATTCTTTGTTGCCAGAAAGGATATGGTATTATGGCCCCTGTCCTTGTGGAACTTACAGTCTGAATCCTCAGGTACATTATAGGAGGTGGAAAACATGTTTCTTAGGGCAGTCCTGTGGGAGTTCCCTGTCAGAACTGGAACTGAATAAATAGTTGTTGAGTGATTCATACAGATTCCTCACTGTGTGAAGTCATAGTGTACTAATAGAGAAGATATCTGCTCATGTTAGGGTGTTTTGGGGGCCTCTGTTCTGTTAGGATAGTTAGGGAGTTGGTATGTGCCTTCAGAAGTGCTTGCCCATAACTCTTTTCTTCATAAGAGGTGATGGAACAGGTTCATTTTCCTGAAAAAGATTCTGTTGAAAGTACCCCAGTATAGTTTTGCCACTTTGTCCTTTGACTTTTTGATGCCAGAACACCCATTAAATATGTGGCTTCTCACTGAAAGCCCTTGTTTTTGCAGGGGAGAACTAATCCATATGAAGTTGAAAACACCTGCCCTGTGCTGGTGCCTAGTTGCCTTACTTTCATGGGGAAGATGCTTGTCGTGATTGCTACAAAGATGTTTGTTGATCTGTGATTCCATGGTTCTGTTACAAAACAAATACTGTCATAACTAAATCTGTGGTTGTATACATGTCTTTGTGGTTATATAAGAACTTATTTTTACAAGTGAAACTTAAACGCTCCCCTTTATTTCTGTAATTTTTTTCTGATTAATACACTTAAAGTGGTGGGCTGGCATTAATGTTTCTGCGACTAAATGTCTCAGAAATTTGACACTTAGAAGAATCCCATGATATTAGGAAATATACAGAGTCTATATTAGGGTATAAACTTTTTGACTCAGGCATACCTTACTCACCTTTGCATTTCCTATTAGCTTCAGTGTAAAATAAGTACTTAGTGAATATTTAAGGGAAAAAATGAAAATTAATGTAATTCACTTGATCAGAGATGCCCCTTAGTCAAACTTCCTCTTAATCTCAGTATCTTTAAGATCCACCAGGTGAGGTTAATAGAAGGATATGTTGCCAGACAAAAAATTTAAAAACTTCAGTTAGCTATAATGATTTATTAACTAGATTTCCCCCTATGTTCCATTTCTAGAAGAAACAAATGACAAGAAAATCTGGTGTTCTAGGTCTTTCTAAAAATAAATATCTTCTAGGACTGTTCCTAGGAACATATTCAGTCTACTGTTCACATTCCTTGCACTTCATAATGGTTTTAGAGGAGCAGGGAGGTGACCCAGATGACCTGCAGAGTCCTCTGTTACAAAGGAAGCACGCACTTACTTTACCTGCTGTGAACTTAACGAGAGAAGGATAAATTGTTGATATATTTTAGGATTATTTTAAACAAGAATTGAAAACTGACGTTGGTAACGATATTTTTACCATCAGCATCATCATTATTATTAATAACAGCTAATTTTAAATTATGTACCAGCTGTTCTTTTGAGCATTTTACCTACATAATCTTCTATATATCCTTTCTTCCCTGTAATCCCCATTTCATAAATGAAGAAAGAAAACAGGCTCGCTGAGGTTAAAGTTATTTTGACCAAGATCACATAGCTAGCAAGTGATAGGACCAGGATTTGAACCCAGTTCTGCCTATAGGCCCTTAGGTTCCTAACTACTATTCTGTAATATTTTATTTGTTGAGTATTCCCATTTAACTGAGGAGGTACCATTTTGTTCCCAGAATAAACATCATTACAGTTTTAACAGGATTCAGGAAGCAGTTCTTATAATTAGGTTTCTAAAATAAGAAATTAATCTGGTAGCAGACAAGTTTGATTAATAAGTTTTATTTTAAAAGCACAATACTATCTTAAATCAGAAGGAAGGAAAATGTATTTATTGAACAAAATTACTTTGGTGGTCCGTTTTTGTAAAATTCCTGGTAACTCAGAAAACATTGTCTGTGCCCTTTTAGGCATTTCACAACCATATGGCAGGAGGGGGAAATGTAAACTGAAGAAATACGGTTTCATACTTTAGCACATCATTTGAGGAAAATACAGCTTGTTCCCCCATGACCTTATAAAGTAATGAGAAGACTGCATGGGAATGAAGGGAGAAAGAAAGGAAAATTTATTGTTTTAACAGTGGTTATGTGCTTTGAATGGCCTAAGGAGTTACTGTTACTTGTTTTGTAAAAGAGTAAGCCATCTTCTCTGATACCATGGAGATCTCATTGACTAGAGCGGTAACCCCTAGAGCTTATAAGGATTTCCTTTCAGCTTAGACTTAATCCTTTTAAGCTCCTAGCTACAGGGACAAATGTTGATTTTCAAGGTAGCATTTTACCACATTGAATTTGTTTGAAAAATGATGCAGTCATTTTCTGCCTTATTCTTAAATGTTGCTGTGTACATCGTGTTTCTAGGTAGGTGAGCCCGTGAAACAATATGAAGAGAAGAAAATAGCCTTTTAAGGAAATTGGCCCACAGAAAGGATGGCCTTCTTGGACAATCCAACTATCATTCTAGCTCATATTCGACAGTCACATGTGACCAGTGATGACACAGGAATGTGTGAGATGGTTCTCATTGATCATGATGTTGACCTAGAGAAGATTCATCCTCCTTCAATGCCTGGAGACAGTGGGTCAGAAATTCAGGGAAGCAATGGTGAGACTCAGGGCTATGTATATGCCCAGTCAGTCGATATTACCTCAAGTTGGGACTTTGGTATTAGAAGACGCTCAAACACAGGTAAACATTGCCTTTTAGTCATGTCTTCTGAGCTTTAAATCAGTAAACAATCTTATAGAATAATGTATAACGTTGGCATAGGTTTAATGGGGAAAGTTACTGTGCATTAACAGGAATGTGCGTGTATTACACTAACAGTGAGTCTAAGCAGTCTCTCCATCTCTGCAACTGTGAATGGAGAGAGTCTCTGGAATGATGCTGTTAGAAGGAGGTAGACAGAAGAGGGATAAGGAAGCAGACAGAGGAAGAATAGGTGAAAAAGTTGGCTATGAGAGGAGTGTTGGGTGTTCTGTTTCTAAAAAGTGACTGTACAGAGAGGGAAGTGGACTGTTTTGTGTATCTTCACAGAGCAACATTATTCCCAGAAGGCAGACTACCTGGAGGCAGATTTCAGGTTGACATGATAAAGAACCTTTAATACAGAGAGCTGACCAGCCAAGGGTGCTGCTGCCAGAGACAGTTCTTGCCCTGGAGGAATTGTAGGGGGGTATGGGGTTCGGAGGGAGACAACTGAATATTTGTTAGGCCTGCTTTTAGTAGGAATTCCTACACTGGGTGTGAGATTAGAAAAGGTGCCCCTGTTTTTGATACATTACCTTTATTTAGTTGATCTCTACCCTTTGATAATTGTGGCTTGAAAATGCTCGACTTTGGCATATATCTATTTAGTCGTTAGCTTTGAAACACTTATCATTCCCCTTTTCCAGCTTATGTTTTTTGGGAGCATTTCAAGGGCAATGTGATAAACCAAGTCCTTTACTTAGATAAATTATTTAGACTTTATAATCTAGTTGTTCAAATATGACAGGGTATTCTACAAAATAATTTATTTTTTTTTAGATAATCAAAAAATATAATCTCCTTATCAGTAGCAATAACCTGCTAACTCCCAGGAAAAGTAACGGCAGGATATATAGTAGAACATTGAAAATATTTATATGTTTATTTTCACAGTCCAAATGTAAAATGTATGTAAAGGAGTACTGCAGGTAGAGCAGGATACAATTCACAGTGCAAAGCATGTTAAGGTTTTGGTTCAGAATTCAGCATTCTGTGACATCTACAAAGAATAATTTGCTCTCATGATGAAAATAATTAATAGCATTTCCCAGTATATAAAGGAAGTTTTATCAAAATAGGATTTGAGTGAAGGTTTGAATATAATTTAGAACCATTGATTCTTGGTTCTCTAGTTGAAACTGACTTCCTTGCAAGTTATTGAGATGATATCTTTTATGACAGGTTGAATGGATTTCAGTAGGAGAATGACGCTAAATTGAGAGCTTTATGATTATATTACTTTGGCTGTACCCTTCACATTTATTAATTGCAATTGAATGTATTTTTCTTCCGTGGAATTTGGTTAGATATAGTGACATTGTCAGAATGCTTTTGCCAGCATAGTTTAATTTTCTGGCAAGATTAATTTCAGTGTTTCCCTACCACAAGGCTAAGGCAGGAATGTAAGATTTCCTATCTTGGAAGTGGTTGAAAGAAAACTTAATTTTATTTATTTATTTTATTAACATTGTGCCAGGATAGGAAGTTGAAGATTAGCAAGAGGAAGCTAATTTGAAGAGGTGGCATCAGTTGTGACTTTCTTTTCCATTGTAGTCTCCGTGTGCAGCAGTTGTTAATGTATGCTGGACAGTATTTCTTTAAAAGATCAGTTCACTGACTTTTGAAGGTTGATCAGCCAGTGGTAATATAATCACAAATGCACAATTTTAGATGACACGTTTGTTATTGTTGTTGGAATTTCTTAAGCTAGTACTTGGATGCTAATAATTAATTAAGATTGTGAGGTATCCTAGTGACCAGGGAATTTACTTTCTAATCCTTTCAGCATATCTTAAAATTTTGTATAAGAAAAATTGTTCTTTTTAAGATTTGACTAATGTTACAAAGATACAAATCATTTATTTTACTACCTATAAACTGTTTCAGCCCACTGAAGAAAAGCTATGCTAATTTATATAGCTTTGACATTTTATAATTTCATGATTTTTAGATAAAGGATTTTATATTTAAAACTTTAATAGTCTAGTCTGAGTTCATTTATCTTTAATTTTTGAAACGGGTAGAGTAATTCATAACAGTAATTTTATTCCTGTAATGTAATATTCACTTCAGTTCATTTGTGCATTAAAATTCCTTTAAGACCGTTATTAATGATTTATATAATGAAATGTCATATTAATCACAGAAGTTTTCACATTTTATTATTCTCTTCCATGTTAATACTATCTTTATGATCTCTATTAATGTTTTATATCCTCTAATTTCAATTATAAATCAAGAATATTTTCATGTTTTTGTTGGTATTTGCTTTTCAGGGGTGCCACCTTTAAAATTTTATGACTTTTTCCCTACGTATGCAATATAAAACATCTTTATTCATATAAAGGTAGTTAATTATGTCTTTGTTTATAGTAAACTTTCATTGACAAACTTATAGTTATAATATTTCTTTTCAAGCTCAAAGATTAGAACGACTCCGAAAAGAGAGACAAAACCAGATCAAATGCAAAAATATTCAGTGGAAAGAAAGAAATTCTAAGCAATCAGGTAAATCGAAATAATTTTAATTATTAATTTGAGATTTATATATTTAGTTTATATTATTATATAAGAGCTTTTATTTTTAATTCATCCTTTTAAATCCTCTAGGCAGATACCTCTTGTGTTTTAAACTTTGAACTCTTTCACTTGGGTGCCTTGGCCCGCTGAAGCTGTGTGTTCTTTAGGTCTTGTCTTTTTGGCCACTCCTCCTCCTGGGTCACAAGAACTGATGAGTGCAGGGCATATTTTGTAGAAACTGTTGTGCCAGTACCTTGTTCTTAGAGCCAGGGTGTACCTATGATTTGGATGGGCCTCTGGATTGTAGATCCCTCCTGGCAGTTCTAACCTAGACTTTCCCTTGCCTCATTAGCCCCAATAACAATCTTTTTTGCATATATGCTAATTCTTTTCCTTTAGCTTACAGACCATTATGTTCCTGGTATTAGCATTTGCAGTATGTGTTCATATGGTATGTATTGATACATTAAAAAGCTGGTTGTCTTATATATTTTCAAAGCTTCAATCTCAGCAAGAAGAGAAGACTTTTTTTTTTTTTTTAAAGTTCTATTTACATCCACATTTTAAATGACCTTTTTTTTTTTTTTTAAATTTTATTTATTTATTTATTTATGGCTGTGTTGGGTCTTCGTTCCTGTGCGAGGGCTTTCTCCAGTTGTGGCAAGTGGGGGCCACTCTTCATCGTGGTGCGCGGGCCTCTCACTATCGCGGCCTCTCTTGTTGCGGAGCACAGGCTCCAGATGCGCAGGCTCAGTAATTGTGGCTTACGGGCCTAGTTGCTCCGCGGCATGTGGGATCTTCCCAGACCAGGGCTCGAACCCGTGTCCCCTGCATTGGCAGGCAGACTCTCAACCACTGCGCCACCAGGGAAGCCCGAGAAGACTTTTTTAAAAAGTACAAAATAGAATGCTATTAAAATATTTTCTAATTTTTTATCATATTTCCTAGGCTTTTTTTTTTTTTTCCTCCTTTGAAATAAATGTCTGCAGTCTGTCTTTTATATCTTCTTAGCACCTCCCTCTACCACCCTGGCATATAATACATGTCCTATCAATTTTCGTTGACTGACTCCTTTGCTACATAATATTTATGAAACCAATAATATTAATGATTATCACATTAACAGCAGCACCTACCTAGTGCTGTGGTAAGTACCTTATGTGCATTACCTCCAGTGCAATGGTCTTATAAGGTGTAGGTATCGTTGCTGTCGTTAACAGACGAAACAGAAGGTCACAGAGACTTAACTTGCTAAAGTTACAAGGCTAGGAAGTGGTAGTGCAGTAGAGCCATGTTTTGTATCTAGCACTGTCTGCACCTAAAGGCCAATCTCTTTCTGCTAAACCATGTCATAAAAAGTGGTTATTGCTTTCTCCTACTATAATTGTAAACCCAGGAGTGTTCAGTGGGTATGGTTTTCTTAATGATTGCTTCTAAATAACGACTGTTTAGAACGAGAAATCCTCTTCTTTCTCTTTTTTATGTCTCACTTCCGTGACTTCCTATAGTTCTTCTTGAATGTCTTTTTAGTTTTGCTCTTGCTACTTTAAAAATCTCTCCAGGCTGGCCTTTTCTGTTGATCTAGTTAATACTTCTCTCTGTTATATTTAGCATAAACTGGAAAACCCTTATATCATTTATTTTGTCCACTTTCTTCAATATTTTTGTATGTCTTAATGTTTTTCCTATTTATCTCTCCTTAATGAATTCAGAGCCAGTTTAATAAGCCCATCTCTCCAGCTACCCTTTGTTTTGCCTTCTTCACTTCCATGTCTTAAAATGATCATAAATAAATAAATTAATAAATAGAGTAGAACATCTCAAATGTATCTTCATTAACCCCTTTCACAATGTGAGGAGTAATTTCTTCAACCTAAATTTTGATGCATCTAATAAGTTTTGGTACTCCCCTGCCCACTCCTTAAAGTCTAATCCACTTTTACTTTTGTTCAGTGTTTCACAGAATGTGCTGGAGAAACAAATAGTCCCCTGTTGGCTTTCATTTTAACCACACCATCCATTATGTATATCTGCTTCTCTCTCCCTCAGTTTCCTTCCCTTTATTTCTGTCTCAGAGATTTCAGTAGTTGACACTGTGATCTTATTTCTGGAAAAGCTCCTTAATGTGCCTGCCCATGCTTTGAGACGTTGACCTTGATTCTGGCCAGACCAGTAGCCTGCCTGGTGGTTAGTTACTCTTGATGGTTAGAGTGAACCTTGTCAATGCACAGAAGAATGCCTTTGAATTTTCTGTTAAGCTGGGTTCTATCATTACCCCAGACTGGCACTCTGGTTATCCTGAAATGTGTTAGAAAAGT
The DNA here is from genome assembly GCF_949987535.1 of Balaenoptera acutorostrata. Taxonomy (NCBI): domain Eukaryota; kingdom Metazoa; phylum Chordata; class Mammalia; order Artiodactyla; family Balaenopteridae; genus Balaenoptera; species Balaenoptera acutorostrata. Next base: position 115,731,844 of record NC_080069.1, on the reverse strand, counting down.
GGAGTTCGCAGTCCACTAAACATCTACCTGGCAAATGGATCAGCCATTCTATTTTCACACATCTCTCAAATACATACTCTCTTTTGGCAAGAAATGCCACCACCAAATCATTTTGATATTAATTGGGAATTTTGGCTAGGTAATCTTTCGTTCATTTCCTCATTCTTTTTCTGCTAATTACATTTTGTTAAAAATCCTTTCATCTGTTTTTTATCTTTGTTTTATTTCATTCCCCACTAGAAGAATCATCATTATGAATATGATGACCTCCCATGCAATGTTCTTTTTCCACAGTTATTCTATCTACATCCAGTTTATTCTTTAAGACACTGCCTAAATGCTTCCTTTTCATAGAGGAGTTAGAGGGATCTTAGAAACCATCTGGTCCATACCTCGAAGTTTTTTGTTTTTTTTAAAAATAAATTTATTTTATTTATTTATTTTATTTTTGGCTGCATTGGGTCTTCATTGCTACACGCGGGCTCTCTCTAATTGTGGCGAGCAGGGGCTACTCTTTGTTGTGGTGCACGGGCTTCTCATTGTGGTGGCTTCTCTTGTTGTGGAGCATGGGCTCTAGGTGTGCAGGCTTCAGTGGTTGTGGCACGTGGGCTCAGTAGTTGTGGCTCTTGGGTCTACAGCTCAGGCTCAGTAGTTGTGGTACATGGGCTTAGTTGCTCTGTGGCATGTGGGATCTTCCCAGACCAGGTCTCGAACCCGTGTCCCCTGCATTGACAGGCGGATTCTTAACCACTGTGCCACCAGGGAAGTCCCTCGAAGTTCTTTATGAACTTACTGACCCATATGCCACGAGACCACATGGTAAATGTAATACCTTATAGTAAGATTCTTTTAGTATTTCTGTAACTAAAACTACATGGATAAATGTGAAGACAATGTCATTGGAAGACAGCTTTGTCAGGAATAATCTCAAATCAAAGACTAGTATTTTTAATTTTATTGTTTTAAAATGGTGTTGGTATATTATTTACAAAATTAGTTATTATTCTTATTTATTGAGTCATTTAACAAGTATTTCTTCTACAACTTCTGTGTGCATAGTAATTCTGTGCTAGGTGCTTTGGGGAATACATGATTCCTGTCCTTAAGAAGTTTGAAGTCTAATTGGAATTCAAGGCTATTTACATGTGAAGTTAAATAATAACTTAAAACAATAATGTAGTTTTTATCAGTTACTTATGAATATTCCTGAAGTTTTCTTAATACACCTTCTATTATTGGTTTCTTAAGACAACAGTTCCCAGATACAATGGCTGTATAAAAGTCAGAAATGCATCCAAAAGTGCATGTTATAATGACATTCTGTATACATTTCTAGGCCCTGTCTGTGTAATTCCTGATTCAGTAGGTAGAGGTTGGGGTCCACAAATCTATATTTTTCAGAAGCTCACTGGGTGATTCTGGGGTAACCAGCTGTGAGCACCACTGGATTATAATATGCCAGCCATTAACTTTACTTCATCTTCATGCAAGTAGAGCAAATTAGCTTTTAATATTTCTATATTATTGGTGAGAAAACTGGAGGACAGAGGTGCTAACTAACTTTCCCAAGTTACTTACTTACAAGTAGTGACAAAGTCAGAATTCTTCTCCTGGCCAATCTGATCCCAAACACTGTGGTCTCTCCACTGTGCTCCGTTCTCTCCCATACCATAGGCAGAAAGGAGCTGCTCCTGGAGCTTTGAATATTGAGGAGTCTTTGGGGTTCCCTTGTACCTTTCTTTCTCTGTGTGTCAGCTACAGCCAGTGTTCGGGAAAGTTACCAAAGCTTCTATATTAAAAACTTTCAGTTGCAAATAATGAAAAGCAAGTGAAGTCAAAGTTGAAGAGTAGCTTGAAGTTGAGCAACTCAAGAAGTATAGCTGTGCCTTATGAATGGCTTAGAACCAGGAGGAAGGGCTCTGTGACCTTTTCCAATCTTATCTCTGCTTTTCTGTGACCATCTGCTCTCTCCTTCCTCCTCCCATTCTGCTCCCTATCCCCACAACTACTTTCTCTGCTTTTCTGATCCAGGGTTATTCATTCAACAAGTATTTATTTAGCTCCCACAGTATGCAAAGGCAGTTATGCACTATTATAGGCCTAGAAGGTAGAGCAGTGAACAAGACAAAGTCCCTCCCCTCGTGGAGGTTGTGGGGGAGAAAGGCAGTTAAACGAACATAGGAGGTCTGGTGTCAGAATGGGAGAAGTGGCATAGAAAACAATATCCCCCAACTAAGGTGGGTAGGGAATGCTAGGCATGGGATCTTGCTGTTTTATATAGGGTGATCAGGGAAGGTCGAATTAGGAAGGTGGTGGATGAGCAGGGATCTGAAGGAAGTGAAGGAGTGAGCCAGGCAGATACTGGGAGATGAGTGTTCTAAGATGAAGGAACAGCAAGTGCAAAGGTTCTGTGGCAGAAGTGTGACTGATGTACTCAAGGAATAGCAAGGAAGGATGCTTGTTGGTTAGAGTAGAGTAAGCAAGGGAAGGAGTGGGGTCAGAGAAGTAAGTAGTGGGAGACCTGATCATGCACAGTCCTATAAGGACCCTGGGTGAGGTGATTTGATCAGAGTACTGATATGATGTGTGACTTACGTTTTTTTTTTCCTAACTTGAATTTCCTTTAAAACAACTATTTATTATAAAAATTTTCAGACACAAAAACAAAGAAAAAAAATTTCAAACATATACAAAAGTAGAGAGAATGGTGTCATGAACCCCTCGTGCCCATCACCCAACTTCAGCAGTTAGCAATATATGTTTCGTCTTGCGTCATTTAGACATTCACCTCCCCTCCCCTCCCAGATTATTTTTAAGCAAATCCTAGCTATCATATAATTGCATACCTAAATACTTTTGTGTTTGTTTATTTATTTATTATTTATTTTATTTTTGGCTGCATTGGGTCTTCGTTGCTGCGTGCAGGCTTTCTCTAGTTGCGGCGAGCAGTGGCTACTCTTCGTTGTGGTGCGTGGGCTTCTCATTGCGGTGGCTTCTTTGTTGCGGAGCACGGGCTCTAGGCATGCGGACTTCAGTAGCTGTGGCACACGGGCTCAGTAGTTGTAGCTCACGGGCTCTAGAGCACAGGCTTAGTAGTTGTGGTGCACGGGCTTAGTTGCAGCACACAGGCTTAGTTGCTCCGCGGCATGTGGGATCTTCCCGGACTAGGGTTCAAACCTGTGTCCCTTGCATTGGCAGGCAGATTCTTAACCACTGTGCCACCAGGGAAGCCCTATGTGTTTTTTAACATGTAATAAAACTGCACTACCACTATCCTCCAAAAATTAGCAGGAATTCTTTACTATTATCAAATATTTTCCTGATTGTCTCAATTTTTTTTTCTTTCTCCCCCTTCCCCCCATTTTGTTGGTTCAGGTCTAGATCTAAGGTCCACACCTTACTTTTGGGTAACATGTCTCATTTCCTTTTTAATCTATAGATTCTCTTTCACTTTTTATTCTTGTAATTTATTAGTTGAAGAAACTGGGTCATTTGTCCCATAGTATTTCCTACATTCTGGCTTTTGCTAATCATATCCCCATGGTCTCATTTAATATGTTCCTCTGTCCTCTTTATTTCCTATAAACTGGTGGTTAGATCTACAAAATTGCTCAGATTGAAGTTTGATTTTTGGTAAGAATACTGTGTACATGCTGATCTGTATTTCCTATTGCATCATTTTAGGAAACATGGAATGTCTTACTGTGTTTTTTGTGACAAGATTGATGGTGGAATCAGGCGTTATCCATCCATTATTAAATTACTCCCATCAGCTTTTCATCTGATAGTTTTAGTGGCCATTAATGAGCATCACCTAGATTCATTATTTCATTAAGAAGTGTGAAATAGTGATTTCTAATTTTATCAACTTGTTTTATATAAAGAACTTTCCCTAATCTATTATTTGGCTATCCTCAGGTATAGTCCCTACAAGAACAGCAGGGTAAATGCTTGCTTCTTTACCTTTGTCAGTTGTTTTCAGAATGAAGAGTTTGTTCCCTAGCATCCCATGTAGATGAGGGTTTTTTTCCCTTTGTATCATTATGCACTCATGGGTTTTTAAGCATAATTTATATTTTTCAATTCATTGCAGTTATTCTTTTTTTATGCTGAAATTGTCCCTTTGTATAGTGAGTCCCTTCACATTTGGTACTAAGTTCTTTTGACACAATTCCAGTAATCTTTCATAGTTTCCTTGCTTTCTTGTATAACAAGATGTTGCAGGTTCATCTTGCACATTTTCTTCCCCAAATCTGGAATCAGCTGTTTTTCCAGGGAGTCTTGATTCTTTTTAGTGGTAAATGGCATTAAGAGACCACAACTGAGCTCTAGGGGTGCTCACTGGATTGATTTTTGTTTTCCTTGTAGGCCTTTTCAGGGAGTAGAGCTCAGAAAAAAATAATTTTTACTTTTGATTTTATGTTTATGTATCCTTTCTCATGCTGAAAATCTTGGTTCCAGAATAGAAATACCAATATTATTATTAACATTATGATTAGTGAAAACAGTTTAAGATTTTTTTTTTTTGTCTTTTTGATATGTTCCATTAGGGAATGTACAGTCAAATTGCTATGTGATAAAGTTACTTAAAATAATTCCTCTCTTTGTAGTTAAACTGCCAACTAAATATTACACTTAAGTTCATTTTTCATTTTGCTTTTATTTTTAAAGGTTGCACTTTTTCTTTATTAATTACACAAAACATTTACATGGTTGTAAAGTTAAATACATAAAACAAGGTAAACCAGAGAAATCTAGCCTCATTCCTTGTCTTCTACTCTTTTAGATAGTCATTTAAAAAAAGGTTTTGGCTTTTCTGTCCACTTACAAATATATATAAGCATATTTACATTCATATCCCCCTCTTTTTAAATTAAAGATAGCATAATACACACTGTTTTATGCAACCCATTTTTCATTTAGCAACACATCCTGAGAATTACTCTGGAGCAATACATAGAGATAGGTTTCATGATGTGGTTGTACCATAGTTTAACCAACCAGTCCCTTGTTGAGGGATATTTGATAGTTTTCAGGCTTTTGCTGTTGCAAATGGGACTGCAGTAGTAAGCGTCATGCATATTAGTTTTGTTTTGTTTTGTTTTTTTGCCAGTGTCTCTAGGATCAGAATCCTGAAAGTGGTATTTATTGTTGGGCCAAGGGGTAAATATGTGGTTTTCTTTGACATAGTTACATTCCCCTTTATTGAGATTTGCTGTTTTGCATTCCCTCTAGTAATGTGTCGAGTGTCTATTTCCTGATAGAAGTGGAATGGTATCATAGTATAGTTTTTTGTTTTTTTTTTAATATATGTATTTATTTATTTACGGCTGTGTTGGGTCTTCGTTGCTGCGTGTGGGCTTTCTCTAGTTGCGGTGAGCCGGGGCTACTCTTCGTTGCGGTGTGCGGGCTTCTCATTGCGGTGGCTTCTCCTGTTGTGGAGCCCGGGCTCTAGGTGCGCGGGCTTCAGTAGTTGTGGCACATGGGCTCAATAGTTGTGGCTCGCAGGCTCTAGAGCGCAGGCTCAGTAGTTGTGGCACACAGGCTTAGTTGCTCCACAGCATGTGGGATCTTCCCGGACCAGGGCTTGAACCTGTGTCCCCTGCATTGGCAGGCAGATTCTTAACCACTGCACCACCAGGGAAGTCCCTCGTAGTATAGTTTTAATTTACATATTTCTTATTATGAATGTGGTTGAACATCTTTCCATTTGTTTAAGAGCTATTTGAATTTCTTTTTCTGTGGACATTATATATTTCTTGTCCATTTTTCTATTGGGTTGTTGGTCAGTATCTTCTCTACTTTGAGAATCTTTATATATTAGGAAGTTTTTATTTTTATGTCATCAGATTTATCAATTTTCTTCTTATTCTGAAGTTTATAACTTTATTTTTCTTTTTTAAAATTTAAAAAAATTTTGGCTGCACCACGCGGCATGCGGGAGCTTAGTTTCCTGACCAGGGGTTGAACCCGCGCCCCCTGCAGTGGAAGCGTGGAGTCTTAACCAATGTATGACCAGGGAAGTCCCTATAACTTGTATTGTAAAAGACTCATTGGCTGCTGTGTTGGGAAGAGACAGTGGTCTGGGTTGGGGTGGGGGAGGCAAGGGTGGAAACGACCAGTTTGAAGGTGGTGGTAATAATCCAGCTTTGGTAGCTATAGGTGGTTCTGGATATCTTCTTAAGTTTCTGTTGATGGATAGGATGTGCGAGAAAGAGAAAAGTGGAATGACACCCAAGTTTTTTGCCTAGCAGAATTGAGTTGCCATTAAATGAGAAGAAAATTGTGGGAGGGGCGGGTTTGTGGGGAAGATCAAGAGTTTGGTTACGGACGTGTAAAGTTTGAGATACCTATTGGACATCCAAGTGGAGGTGCGAAATATGAAGTTGAATCTATAATTTTAGGAATAATCATTTAGAAGTTATCAGCATACAGAGGATATTTATTTATTTAGGTTTTCCCTTATTTATTTTTTTACTGAGGTATGCTGTACATATATGGAAATGTATAGGTATTAAATGTACAGTTTGATGACTTTCGCCAAACATACACCTGTGTAACTAGCATTCCAGTCAAGTATACAGCATTTCTATACCCCAGAAAAGTTCCCTCATGCCTCTTTCTAGTTAGTCTCCTCCCCAAAGGCAATCATTGTTCTGATTTGTATCACTGCAATTTAGTTTTGCCTCTTGTAAAATGGTATTTACCTATTTATTTTATTTTATTGGCCCTGCCATGCAGCTTGCAGGATCTTAGTTCCTCAACCAGGGATCGAACCCTGGCCCCCGGCAGTGAAAGCCCGGATTCCTAACCACTGGACTACCAGGGAATTCCCTGAAGTGGTATATAAAATCATAAGACTGGATGAGATCACTGAGGGAGTGAATGTAGATAAAGAAAAGGCCCAAACACTATGCCTTGGGGAATGCCAAAGATTTGAGGGAAAAAGGAAGAAGAATCAGCAAGGAGACTGAGGAGGAGTAGCCTGGACAGCAAGTGAAGAAAAGGATTCCAAAAAGGAAGGAGTGAAATGTCAAATGCTACCAAGAGGTCTTGTAAGATGAGGATTAAAAATTGACCAGTAGGGCTTCCCTGGTGGCGCAGTGGTTGAGAATCTGCCTGCCAATGCGGGGGACACGGGTTCGAGCCCTGGTCTGGGAAGATCCCACATGCCGTGGCGCGACTAGGCCTGTGAGCCACAATTGCTGAGCCTGCGCGTCTGGAGCCTGTGCTCCGCAACAAGAGAGGCCGCGATAGTGAGAGGCCCGCGCACCACGATGAAGAGTGGCCCCCACTTGCCGCAACTAGAGAAAGCCCTCGCACAGAAACGAAGACCCAACGCAGCCATAAATAAATAAAATTAAAACAAAACAAAACAAACAAAAAAAATTGACCAGTAGATTTAGCAACAGGGGAACCATTGGTGACTTCATTGAAAGCTGCTTTGATGAAGTGGTGGAGCCTGAATGCCTGATTGGAGTGGGTTTGTGTGAATGGGAGGAGAAAAATTAGACAGCAAGAATATAGACAACCATTTTGAGGAGCAGAAAAATAGGGTAGTAACTGGGCAGGACTATGGAAGTACAGGAGAATTATTTTTTTTTTAATGAGTAGTATTTCAGTATCTATATGCTGATGAGACTAACCCAATAAGAGGGAAAAATTGAACATGGAAGTGAGATGGAAGAGAATTGCTTGATTGATGCCCTTGAGTCAGCAAGAGTGGATGGAATCTAGTGCACAAAGGAGGGGCTGATCTGATAGGGGCAAAGGCAGTTCATCCATGTTGTGATGGGAGGGAAGGCGGGAGGAAGTGCAGGTGAGAGCATGCAAAAGTTCTCTTTTGGTTGTTTCTGTTTCTCCATGATGTAGGAAGCAAAAGAGGAAGTGGGAAAATGTCACAGGCTGAGGAGAGAGGTCTAAGTGTGAATTAGTCTGAGAATGGAAGAGTTAATATATCATCACTTCACACTTAACCCTACTGATAACAGTAGAATGACTTGGATAAGTGACTTATGTTTGCTACACCTCAGTTTCTTCATGGAGCTATTGGTAACCTGTCTTTCAGGATCATTGTGAGGACAGGGTGAGAAGACACCTGGCATTGTTCCTGGCCCCTAGTAGGTTTTTTGTTTTTGCTTTTTCCTAGTAGGTATTTAATAAAGGATTATTCTTTTCCAAAGTGTAGCAATAAAATTATTGATAGAGTACAGGTAGAATAGTACTTCCAATATTTAAAATACCACTTTAATAGTAATCTAAAACTTTTTCAAATGTGCATTAATCTGTTGGTATTAATGTATAATTAACATATTAATCTGTTGATTACATGTACTTATATATTCAGAATCTGGATTGGATAGTCAAGTGCCACATTTTAAAAAAGAATTAGATCCTTTTCTCCTGGTTTGCCCCTTAAATCTATAAGGACTCATTTGATATAAAGTTCCCCCACTGGTTTGTTGAAAATAATTTTGTTACCTTTTTAAAAAGTTCCAAGTGACTATTTCACAGTTATGTTTGATCTCAGTTCAAGGTGGCTATGCTCAAGAATGGAATGGGTTGAACTTATTTATTGCACATTTTAAGATCTAAGATTGATTCATTTAAAGTGTAAAGTATGGAAATTTTCTAACATCACAAAATATAAAGTATAATGAACCCCCATGTACTTATCATCCAGCTATCACCTTAAATGACATTCAGATTAATATAGAGGATGAAATGATCTTTGAGAAGATATGGAACTAACTTGTCTTGGTTCACTAATGAATAAGTGCTGAAGGTTTTGATTTAATAACTTAATCTGAATTCCTTCAATCATTATTTTATTCATTGATTCATGCAACAAAATTTATTGAAGGTCTACTTTGTTCATTAGTGCCTAATGGCTAAGAGCCATGGCTGGGTGCAAATCTGAGCCGTGCTACTTACTGGCTGTGTGGCCTAGGGCTAATCAAAATATTCTATGCTTCAGTTTCCAGTTGACAGAGTTGAGATAATGCAAATATCTACCTCATAAGCTTGTTATGAGGATTAGATGAGATACATTGGTTTGCTCAGTAAATGTTAGCTATTATTATTAAAAATACTCTTTCTCCTTTTCCTCCTCCTCATCTTTGTCATCCAGATTGTGTGCTAGGTGTCATTGGAAAGTGTGAGAGGATTAAGAGGTGGACCTTGACCTTGAAGAACTAGAACTTCAAAATCACATATTAGAGCCAGGAGAGATCTTCAAGATAATCTGGTTTGACAAGTCCAGAGAGGTTTAGTGAACGGTCCAGTATCACACATCTATCTGTTAGTGGCAAAGCCAGGCTGAATCTCAGGTCTCACAGCTGTGAGTGCTCTTACAAAATGGCTGTTCTGTTGGCTTGTCTGACCTCTGCCCCCTTCCTTAAACCCTAGTCTTTCTAAGTTGACAAACCTGACCTATGTGTTTTTCAGTGCTCTGCTCTTTCAGTGCACAGACATATATGTGAGACTTTTTGCACATACCTGACCTAAACATGTCTTGGACACTCCCTCCTTAAGATTCCAAGGAAGACTTTTTAGGGAAGGTGGACAGGCTATCTCTGTGTTGTAATCACAAAGATGTTTTTATCTTCCTCTTGTATCACAGCCCAGGAGTTAAAGTCACTATTTGAAAAAAAGTCGCTCAAAGAGAAACCTCCACATTCTGGAAAGCAGTCAATATTATCTGTACGCCTGGAGCAGTGTCCTCTGCAGCTGAATAACCCCTTTAACGAGTATTCCAAATTTGATGGCAAGGTAAGTAAACGTGAAACTATCCCTTTAGGTAAAACCTCAATTGGATGGAATTATTGTTGGTTATTATTCTTATTCTTATTAGATTTAGATTTAGGGTTTCAAAAGGGACTCAGTAAATATAGAATGTCACTCACATTTCCTAAGACTGAGGGTGTAAAAAGGTCTGGATTTGGGCTTAATGTGGTTTCCACAGTAATATGTTGTGTGTTTCTGTTTTATCTCCTAAGTGTTTCTCTCCTAAGGTTTGGGTTAGTTGGGCTGTGATTAATCAAGGTCTGACTGTTTGGAAAGCCTTGAAAGTGGTTCTGGGAGATGGTTTGGGTTGTCTTGTCTGATTCTTGATTATAACTCCAGAAATTGTAGAGGTGAGAGCTTCATTTCAGAATTCTAAGACATTGCTTTGCATGTCAGTGTTTTATTGAATCTTGTTTGACACTTGCTATGCAGGATGACTTAATTTTTTCCTGTTTGTTCTGACAGTTGCTAAATTAAAGTGTGTTTGTTTTCCTTTTAGAAAAATGGCCACTATTTTAGGTGGAATATAGTTCTATCAGTACATGCAGGACCCTCTCTTCCCCATTCCCTGCCATTCTTTGTCTCTGTGCTGAGCTGAGCTGGGTTTCTTTCAGGACAGTAGCAGTTGATTTTTATATTTATTGCCATCATGTTTGCTGTCTGGCAGTGGTGTGGGCGTGCTGAGTGATAGCTTGTTGCCTGGAGGGACTGTGTACAATTTGTCTTATTTCAACACCATTGCAATTAATAAACATACAGCTCTTTGCTTATGTTTGCACTTTTTATAATCAAGTCCTGGTTATATGCTGTTTCTGTCAGTTGTCATCTTTGAGCAAGGAGATGTTTTTTCTTTGAAACACTTTCACCTCATACAATTCAGCATGTTTCCATTGGTTTAAGTAAGCATATATGGACATTGGCACATGAGGTTATTGATGTTGGCGGGGAAGGAGAACAAAAACTAGAAACAAAATGCATAAATAGCATAAAATCCTAATATGCTCAGGAGTTTTCTCCAAAAAACATAAGAAAGTACTTCCAGTAAATTAGAGATTGTATCCTGTGAAGAGCTGCTCTTCAGCCTGCCCCTGCCACCTTCTCCTGCTTCTTCTTGTGGAATGCAGCAAAGAGGAGGAAGGGTCCCCCTAGGGGACAGGAATGTCAGCCTCTGGAAACTAGTGAGTTGGACTGTAGGGGATTTTTTTCTTAACTACTACAATCGATTCATTTAGATATGTGAGATGTTATTATTGGGATTAGGTTACATGGCTAGAATTTATTTGCTTCCATTGCCTATCATCTCATTGTTTGAGGATGCAATTAATTGTTGGAGTGTTGGAGTAATTAGTATTTGATAATGCTGTGATGCCAACAAAGTAGCACAGATCTTTTAAAATACTATATTCTAGAATTTTCATTATACTATTAGATTCTATTATAAATTACTTAGGATTTGGATTTGTTAGAAGGTTGTGAACTCTGCTTGTTATATATACCTAACTTGAAATTAAAAAATAAAATAAAGAAGCCATTTCCTCAGTCACAAAGGAATTATTTTTGCTAGATATGTGTTTACACTTACGACTCTCGATGTTTTTGTCATATCAAGTCTATTTGTAATCAGCAAAGGATGTGAGCATGGCCCAGTCACCATTGCACAATTGATTAAGAAAGATTTATATATCGATAAGTCTATCTTGTGACGCAGTGCTATTTTTTTTATTATCCTACATATTATAATTGCTAAAACACAATTAAACCCTTGTTCTCATCTATTATTTAATATTGATGCATTTGGCAGATGTGTAATGAAAGTGGCTAATATTTGAAGGATATTGTATTGTACATATTAAATTAGTCTATCTTTGTGAAATGCATCAATATGATATTCAATGACATCTCAATGATTAATAGAGAATTATACTTGAGTCAAGCCTTTTTGTAACCTAGAAATTAAAATGACTATTCAAATAACTATTTCAAAATGATGAAATTAGCATTTTGTGATTGCATAATAATGGGATTGTAGTAGTTATAACAGCACCATGGCTGCCTCGAGAGTTAAGATCATGTCAACCCCTTGATAATAAAGCCTTTTCTGTGAGAGTCGACTTTAATAATTTCCAGATTGATTCTTCCCATAAATCATTTGACGTTCAGCACTAAATTTTTGTTACTGTTGTAACTTAGAATTATTTTATTTTTATTCAGCTCATATTTAAGAAGTGAAATGAGTGTCCTGTTTTAATGATTCACCATCTTGTCATTGAACTCCCTGTTTCTTGCCTCAAATGTAAGAGTTTCTCATGTGTTTTGATAGTCCCCCCCCCTTTTTTTTTGCAAAGGTTTGTTAAAGCCACTAAAATATGTGGTTCTTTCCGCTACAAATATTCACAATGCTTTTCTTGGGAATAACGCTTGCCTTATTTACATAATTAACTGAGTTGCTTAGGTCTCTTGGGCAAATGGTACATAATTGGGGAGAGAAGGGGACAGGGAAGAGTTTGGGGTCTAATTAAATATGCTAAAAAACTACTTAATTATCTATTTCCTCAAGAGACTAACTGCTGTGAAATCCTCCTTATGATTAAACTAGCATTGGATTTGAAAAAAGGGTTTTGTTTTTGGTGTGGCTTACAGTTACATTGTAAGTAAGCAGGCATCTTTAAGGATTTGTGCAAACTGAATTGTTGGTTTTAGTGATTCTAAGGGTAAACATCTCTTAGTTATTGTACTAAATTAAAGTGAATACTTTCAAATAGTTTTTGGTTCCTGTAGCTGGTTAATAATTTGATTTTTTAAAAACTGTGGTTGGTTAATAATTTCTTGAAGGCATGTAGAGAGGGAAAGGCTGTACTTAGGTATATGCTTTATTGTAATTTTGACAGTTTTTTGATCAGGTTTATTACTATGTTTATACTATCTTTTTGGCAAATTGGCAGTGCTATCCGTGACTGTTTTAGATTCATAGGTTATTAATAACTCTGTTTACTGATCATTTGAAAAAAGACCAGGACAGATTGCAAGTGGTTTTAGGGAATGCTTAGCCAGACAAGGCAAAACAAGGCTCAGCCATCTGCCTAAATTCTTTGGGGTTGTTAAAAACAGGACCTCTGAATAGCTTCATTAACAAAACCAACCTCTGTTTTAGAGGTGAGACAATAGGAAAATTCTTGTGCCTGTCCCTCTGATCTCACTGAAAGTGGGAAATGTTGGGTATGACAGGGAGTTGCTCTGAAGTGATGAAGGAGTGACAGGCAGTAAAACATTCAGCACTGATTTAAGTGCCCCTGAATATGTGGATTTCTGCCCTGTCTCTCCACCTTTTTCAAAAGATGTCTTATTTTAAAAAGTATCTAGCCCCTTTCCCATGCCTTATCACTTGAGAAGCTTTAGCTAGTACATCGTCATCACTATTTTGGTTAAACTGAGTTTACAAATATTATCATCATCAGTAGACCCTTAGAAGTTCAGATACCCATCTCCTGTCAGTACAGTTACTAACAAAGAAATGGTACTGATTATCAGTTGTGTCACCTCAGTCAGGTTTTTCACCTCACTGAACCTCAGTTTCTTTACCTGTGCAAAGAAATTAAGAGTTCCTTCCTAACAAAGCTGATGAGACCATCAAATAGGATAAAGCACCTAGCATGGGGAGAGGCAGTGTAATTTAGTTTGTAAGCAGATCTATTATGTAGTAAGGTCTGAGTTTAAATCCTAATTCCACCACTTAGTGGTATGACTTCAGGCTAGTTACTTAACCTCATGAAGCTGCAGTCCTTGTATGTGGAATGAGATGGTGGTAGTGTGTCTTCCTGATGAGTATTGAGATATAGCACATAGGAAGCGCTCAGCAAATACCCCACTTCTGCCTCTTTCTCTCTCTGTAAAGGGTGAGGCCAGTGATGCTGTCTCTCCTTTGTACTTCATTAGATTGTTGACAGGATTGAGTGAGAGGAAATGTGCTCTTAAAACTAGGAGTTTAGCATCGTTACACAAGATGTACAGCAGACTGGCTGAAGGTGGTCTGCTTGTAGAAGTCCAGGGAGTCAGTCCAGTGGGGTTTTGACCTTTAACTTGAAATAGGAAGATTAAGACAAGTAATTACTTCCTTTTTTGTTTTTGTTTTTGTTTTTTTTGCAATGGCTGTTTTTTTAAACATCAGGTGAGAGGGTAGTTTGATATTAGTAATTGCTTGGCAGTTTAGTAAAATGTTAAATATTTTACTTATTTGACTTAGCTAAATTATACTCTAAATATAAGGAGCATGTTTGCCTTGACAAGTGCTTTAGAAAGCAGAACCAGTGCTAGTTCATACAGACAACTGTGACTTTGATTGTGTTAACTTGCTAGAAAGTAACCATTTCTCTGTTAGAAACTGTTTTAACAGGGAAGCTGCAGAGAGCATGGGGGAAGGGATAATTCATGAGTGCTAATTGCTTGGCTGTTAATTTTCATAAGTGTTGATAGAAGCAGTTCCTTAAATTAAACTTTGTTTAAAATGTATCAGGGGAAATATTCCACAGTGTCGAGCCTGAAGTGAAAATTAATATGAATGCTGTGGCAATTAACACATACTGGTTAATAGCTTTTAGCAGCATTTTGGGATGATAGTCCTTAAATACATTTTTGCATGCTGCTCTTGTTTCAGCATTGTTCCAGTCTATGTCTGGATAATTATGAACAAATGTTTTCTACAATCATTGGCATTAAATAGCTCTCTTCAAAGGAAGTCACTTAAAACTTTGCAGAAAGCGTGAAGCCACTGAGAAATGTTGCAAACTCAGAAAAGGTCAGCGAATTGCCTTTAGAGGAAAATGCTCCTCATCTGAACTTGGAATATTTGCTATTATCGTGGGAATGGTCCCCTCTAATAAGTTAAGCTACTTCAGTTTCAGGATCTCTTTCCGAAAAATTATTATCTAGACTTCTTAGTGCTGGTTGTGTTTCCAGACAGCAGCTTTTGCTTATTGCTGCCTGAGCTGAGGCATGGCCTTGAGCCTAAGGACGTTCTGGCCTTTGACCTTGCTTCTTTTCTCTGACCAACACCCTCCCCCCGCTCCCCGCCAGCCACCCCTGTCCTCCCCCACCAGAGGAGGTGGCTGAGATTGCGGTTGGCTGCATCCGTCTCAGAGAGAGAGAGAGAGAGAGGGAGAGGAGAAAGAGGGAATATCTAAGGTAACTCTGTATTTTGAATTAGGAGCTGTTTGTCTCACTTTTCCATTGGCTTCATTTTACATACCTTTTTCAGTAAAGGAGAGTAAAGTCCCAACATCATTTCAGCAGTTACTCTCTTGGCAACTTACCTCTGTGACTGTATTTTGTTAGTCTTCCTTTTTATAGACCAGTTTTTATTAGTCTGTTCTAGTTCTAAAGCAAGATATTAGATATTTACTACCTTTTTACACACCGTGGTATACCAATAAAAGGACCAAATTCATTAATTTAAAAATGTGTTTAAAATTTTTTTTAAAAAATAAATTTATTTATTTATTTATTTTTGGCTGCGTTGGGTCTTCGTTGCTGCACACGGGCTTTCTCTAGTTGCAGTTAGTGGGGGCTACTCTTCATTGCGGTGCGCAGGCTTCTCATTGCAGTGGCTTCTCTTGTGGAGCACGGGCTCTAGAGCGCACGGGCTTCAGTAGTTGTGGCATGCAGGCTTCAGTAGTTGTGGCACACGGGCTCAGTAGTTGTGGCTCGTGGGCTCTAGAGCACAGGCTCAGTAGTTGTGGCGCACCGGCTTAGTTGCTCTGCGGCATGTGGGATCTTCCTGGACCAGGGCTCGAGCCCATATCCCCTGCATTGGCAGGCGGATTCTTAACCACTGCGCCACCAGGGAAGCCCTAAAAATGGATTTTACTGAGATTATTTCCCCCTTACCATTATACTAAGGCAGTGCTCTTCCTGTTGCTCGACATTATACTGAAAATCCTGAGGGCCGACTTTGAGATTTTTGCCTGGGTGGTATTCAAAATGAATTAAATAGGAATCTTACAACAAAAAGAAAGCATTTGCAAAAAAAAAACATTTTCAGCATCCTATTCTGAAGTTAAATTCTCAAGGCTTAGCTCTTAAAACTAGCTTATTCCACTTTGAGCTCTTTCTGTCCAGGCCTCATTTCTGCAGTTTGTTCTGAGCCCTGCCAGTCTGTGGAGACTTCCTGTGACTGTGGAGCCATCTTCTAGAAACTCCCATCAGAGGTAGAATTCACCATCACTCAGAGGCTTTTCAAAGGAAGGCAGAATTTTGCAGTGGGAAGAACATGTTTGTCAGGCTTGGGTTAGAATTCTAACTTTGCCATTTACTAGCTGTGTGATACTGGGCAAATCACTTTGCCTCTTTAAGCCTGTTTTCATATCTATAAAATGAGGTTAATGATACTTATCAGAAAATGTTGTTGTGAGTATTTAATGAAAATTATAAATGCATACATAGCAAAGTGCCTGGTATATGGTCAGTGCTGAGAGATGTATTCATTTCCTTTTACCACATTGCCATTCATTTACTTCCTATTTAGTGAGGGTCTACTATGTACCAGGCACTGTTAAGTAAAATCTGGATACAGTAGTGAGCAAAAACAGATCTGGTTTCTGACCTCATGAAGCTTCCTCTCTTGGCAGGAGGATAGATGTTATGTAAATAATCACCAAACAAAGTGTAAAATTGCAGTCATAGTATATATAATCAAAGCCAATTAATTACCAAGTTCCCGAAGAGATACTTGGGGCTTTGAGAGAGTTATCGTAAGGGCATCTGACCTAGTCTGGGGCGGGGTCAGAAATGGTTATCCTTGTGAAGGTGCCTCTTGACCTGAGAGCTGAAGGCTAAGAACTAGCTAGGTGAAGTGTGAGGAGAAAGAAGATACAGAGGATCTGAGGCAAGGGGGAGCTTGGAAATTTGGGGGAACTGGAAGAAAAGGCTGTGTAACTGGAGACCCAAGGGTGAGGTAGATTGTGGTGCAAGGTGAAGCTGAAGGGGCAGACCACAAGTGGCTGGTAGAAGTGTCCTCTGTAATCTAAGAGTATGGGAAAGCCTTGAACAAGTTTAATGAGGAGGGAAGGTAATCAGGTTTGTATTTTGAAAAGAGCGCTGAAGCTCTGCTGAAGGGAATACACTTGAGAAGGGTTTGTGAGGCTAGAGAGACCAATCAAGAAACTTTTTGCAGTGGTCCAGGTAAGAAAGATGATAACTTGGGTTTACTTATTGGAAATGGAGAAGGAGTAGATGAATGCAAGAGATATTTAGTTGGTAAAAGTGATAGGACTTGATGATGGATTGATTATATGGCAGGGAACGGGGGAGAAAGGAGTTTCAAGGATGCTTTCTAGATCAGATTCTGGCTTGAGGAACTGAATAGACGATGATACCATCCCTGAATTAGGAAGCACTGAAAGAGGGCCGAGGATGAGGCAGAAGTTACCATCTTGAGCTGGTTTGGGCCTACTGATGACAGATCATAGCCTGTTACCATGTCCTTGAAGACACTACACATATTCTTTTCTGGAGGGGGTAGGGTGCACCCTGTTTGTTTGGTTTGTATTTGGGGCGTCTGAGGCAGTGATCTCTGAGATGAGGGTGGGCTAGGAGGCAGGAGCCTCTTTTTTGCTTCCGCTTCATAGCCACCTTTGGAACTTTGGCTAAGGAATCGCCCTAGAAGTGGGTCACCTCTTCTCTGAGACAGGGCTATACTCTCAGATGCCTGAGATGAGCTATACTCTCAGCTCATCAGGCCATTAAGAGGAGAAAATGAGAGAGTAATTTTAAATGAGGCAGATGTCAGGTGTCATTTAAGAAAATATATTGATTGTAATTCTTGGACGTTAGGGGAATAAGAGGTAAAACGTGGACATATTTTTGTTATAACGAGATTACTGCTGTGGTACTACCCTCTTCCTGGCTAATTAATTACAAGATTAGCAGATGAAATCTGGTTGGAATGAATATCAAACACTGAGTCCCCAGGGAAAGCATGGGAGACAATCTGTTTTATAGGTGTGGTGGGGACTGGGGATGGTGGGATTTTATACTGAGCTTTCTCATCTGGGGCACCTCGCTCTGCATAATTTGCAATGGAGAGATTATCTAGTCGCTCAAAGTACTAGGCCCTGATTTTATTATCTTGAAAACAGCTATCCAGAAATATCAAATGACAGCTTAGGGTCACCCAGCTGGGCATAGAATCTAGGTGTTCTAATCCTTAGAGATTTTAATTTTCATTCTTAATGGCATTCTTATTTACAAAATGGAAACCTGAGTTCAAGTACTAGAAGACCATGTGGTGGAAAGAACACAGACATGAAAGACGTTTTAGCCCTTGCCATACTATGGAGTCTGGGACAGGGCACCTCCCATCTCTCTGACAGAGCCTCAGTTTCTGCATGTTTAGAAGGAGGAACTTGACTTAGGTGATCTCTTGGATTCCTTTTGGCTTTAAGATTCCATAGTTTTGTGATAGAGAGGTAATTGACATCAGTGATGTGTAGAAGGTTATAGATGGGAAAACTTGAACTCTTGAAGAATTGATCTTCTACATATACGTTGCTACTTTCCTCTTTTAATGGATCATAACAAAACTGTGATGGAGGGAGCATTATCTCCATTTTACAGATGAGGAAACTGAGGCTCAGAAAGAGAAAGTGACTTGCTCAAGGAGATCCCACTAGTATTTGGCAGAGCTGGTATTCAACTCCTTATTCCATTACCACAGCTTTCTTTCTTAGACTGTTTTACAGTCATTGTTATGCAGTAAACAAAATATTATTAAGAATTGAAATTTTTCAATTTAAAAACAAAATAATTTTCCCTTTACCAGTGAACTTGAAATCTGACAGACTGGTTTAGCTCTTATTATCAGTTGTGTCTGTTGGGTGAGTTACTGCATTTTGTAAGCCTCAATTTTCTTACATGTAATAAAGAAGTGATGAGATATAGGGACTGGGGAAGAGGAATGCTTTACACACCAAATCTAGTGTATGTCCCACAAATGCTTTTTTCTTTCCACTGATCTTCCTGGTATGCAGAGTGGATTCATTCATCCGTCCATCCATCCATCCAACAAATTATTTACTAAGTGCCCACATTGTACTGGTTCATTTTAAATGTTTATGACATACTGGCTCTGTGCTAGGCACTGATGAATCAGACAGGGCTAACCACCATAGAGGAATTTGAAGATAAGAGTGGCCATAGAGCCAACAAGTGGAGGAACCACCCTTCATAGTCAGGGTTGTGCCCTGTGCTGGGGACTATGACAGTGGTCCATGACTTCAGGTACATCTGATTGAGCAGAGGAACAGACCCATGAACAACTAACTGTAGAGTAAATGTGGTAGGTACTGCAGTATAGGTCGATACGGAAGACTGGAATTGGGAGGCAGCAGTGACGTTCACCCAGTTTGTTATCCTAGGTGAGTTTGTCTAAATTTTGATTGTATTAATTCCTAGAGGGCAACTTTGGTCACTCTTTAATGAAGCCCAGCTTGGCACTCTCCACACATAAATGTGGACTTTTTAAAAAATGGCAGTGATAAATTTCAAATGTCATTACTCTCTGAGGCTTGCAGCTACATGGCAGTATCATAAGAGCAGTGTTTTATTAATATCTCCACTCCTTTCTGTTAAATTGAAGTTTTAACACCTAGACAAAGATACATGTAAGAAAGTAAGTTTAGGAAATTTGCAAAATATGCTACTATGCAACCAAAGATTAAATTGATTTGTTATATGTGCATTTAGCTACAATTCATTTTAATTGTCTGTATGAAGTTAAAAAGTATTAGTGTCAGATAAAGATTCATCACCAGAGCGTGATTTAAGGCTGGTGCTGGAGAACGCAGGCATGTGTTCCAGCAGATGTTTGTATAAGGCGCTGTCTTTCCTGACAGCAGTTAAAAAGTATGGTTATAGTAATCAAATTGTGGTGCAGCGACTCAGAGGCTAGGGCCAGATTGAATTAAAATAGATATAAGATTTATGAATAGCAATAGCTGTGATAAAATTTCACTGCCTTCTTCAACAGGAAGGACTTTTTCCACAGTAGAAAGAAGAAAATCTAATAACCACTTTTCTAAAACTGTGGTTTTGCTGACTTTCATTTTCCCTTCCTAATTATGGCATCAAAACGATAACTTGCTAGGGTTGTTTTTTTTTTTTTCAGCCATGGTGAACTCCCTTCCCCCCCATCTTATTAAGTGCATAGC